>NW_028319582.1:0-182698 GCF_062004578.1 Staurois parvus | reverse complement strand
TCTCAGATTCCTTCAACGGAAATAAATTTACCGACAATTTCACCGATTTATAAACAGGCCGCTTTGTCTCTCCACTTCCTGTCATGGGGTGACCACGGTGTCCCTGCCTACCAGCTGCGCTCCTGGCGTTGTCACCCTGTCACATGGGCATCCAACGGAGACTACAAGTGCCCATTTCAACACACAGAAACGTCAGCCAACCCATCGCCCAGAGTGCATAAAGGCAGGAAGTAGCTGCTAAGAGGCTGCAGGAAATCAGCTGTACACAAAGGAGGTAGAAAAGGTCCACAGAATATTTTATGTACAAATACGCCGGTTGTTGCCGCAACACCAAATGTCATTTCTTCTTCCTTCTCGTTGGGCTCGCTGCCCGAGTCATTATTGTGTGTAATCACGGCTTATGGTTTCCAGTATAAACCGATTACACGCCCCGGGGCCCCCGGCCAGGCAGCCCGCTCCGGGGACAGGCAGGCGAGGGGTTAAGCAATCCGGCTTAGCCGGCAAATCTGCAGAAATTGTCTTTTGTCGTCTGAATGCGAGTAATCAGCGGGCGATTATAGGCGGCCGTTATTTTTGGGGAAGATGCAGATTGCGGCTCTTCCCGTCTCAGCAGATGCAGCCAGTTACACAATCGTCACGCTGAGCTCCTGGGCCAGCATCGAACCGCGTGACTGGTGACACAGCTGTATAGGTCGCCGTCTGAGGACAAACACCACGCGTGATGTCATGTACAGGAAGACCGGGGTACCTCTCCATGCGTGACGTCACGTACAGGAAGACCGAGGTATCTCTCCATGCGTGACGTCACGTACGGGAAGAACGGGGTATCTCTCCAGGGGTGATGTCTTGTACGGGAAGGCAGGGGTATCTCTCCAGGGGTGACGTCACGTACGGGAAGACCGGGGTATCTCTCCCCGCGTGACGTCACGTACAGAAAGACCGGGGTATCTCTCCAGGGGTGACGTCACGTACAGAAAGACCGGGGTATCTTTCCAGGGGTGACGTCACGTACAGAAAGACCGGGGTATCTTTCCAGGGGTGACGTCACGTACAGAAAGACCGGGGTATCTCTCCAGGGGTGACGTCACGTACAGAAAGACCGGGGTATCTTTCCAGGGGTGATGTCACGTACAGAAAGACCGGGGTATCTCTCCAGGGGTGACGTCACGTACAGAAAGACCGGGGTATCTCTCCACGTGTGACGTCACGTACGGGAAGACCGGGGTATCTCTCCATGTGTGATGTCACGTACGGGAAGGCCGGGGTATCTCTCCAGGGGTAATGTCCTGTACGGGAAGACCGGGGTATCTCTCCACGCGTGATGTCATGTACAGGAAGACCGGGGTATCTCTCCACGCGTGAGGTCATGTACAGGAAGACTGGGGTATCTCTCCAGGGGTGATGTCATGTACAGCAAGACCGGGGTATCTCTCCAGGGGTGATGTCATGTACAGGAAGACCGGGGTATCTCTCCACGCGTGACGTCACGTACAGGAAGACCGGGGTATCTCTCCACGCGTGACGTCACGTACAGGAAGACCGGGGTATCTCTCCACGCGTGACGTCACGTACAGGAAGACCGGGGTATCTCTCCACGCGTGAAGTCATGTACAGGAAGACCGGGGTATCTCTCCACGCGTGAGGTCATGTACAGGAAGACCGGGGTATCTCTCCAGGGGTGATGTCATGTACAGTAAGACCAGGGTATCTCTCCACGCAAGTCGTCATGTACAGGAAGACCGGGGTATCTCTCCAGGGGTGACGTCACGTATGGGAAGACCGGGGTATCTCTCCACGCAAGACGTCATGTACAGGAAGACCGGGGTATCTCTCCAGGGGTGACGTCACGTATGGGAAGACCGGGGTATCTCTCCAGGGGTGACGTCACGTACGGGAAGACTGGGGTATCTCTCCACGCGTGACGTCTGAACACTGGTAGCCTCTCACAATGTTAATAGACGGACGCACACAAGTCACACGTATGAGGATGGGAGCGATGTGCTGGTGCATGATATCACAGAGTATCGCACACACGGGCCTCACATATAGATCCGGCCATGGGGGGGGATCTATAGAAACAGAACGGTGATTTGAGTTATTTTAAGGTGTCATAAAACGTTCAGCGGTCTCCATGCTCTTCCTGTGTCCGGAGCAGAGGGGTCATCTCACTTCCCCTGGGGGGGGGGGTAAAGAGACTTTCATGTCCCACAACAATGGCACCTCAGTAATGGGGGAGGGGCTCCATGAAGAGTTTGAGTATCAAACAAGGACAGGATGTATGGCCAAACAATGGAGCGCTGTCTGTCCTTCTCCGCATCACAAAGGGTCCAACTGACCCTGGACTGACCTCCCCCCTCAAAGATCCCTTCACATGGAGACCACTTCAAAGAAAACTGAAATAAAAGGAAATGTAACATTGTCACCAAACCAGACAGAGACGCAACATTGTCACCGAGAGACGCAACATTGTCACCAAACCAGAGAGAGACGCAACATTGTCACCGAGAGACGCAACATTGTCACCAAACCAGACAGAGACGCAACATTCTCACCAAACCAGAGAGAGACGCAACATTGTCACCAAACCAGAGATGCAACATTGTCACCAAACCAGGCAGAGACGCAACATTGTCACCAAACCAGAGAGAGACGCAACATTGTCACCAAACCAGACAGAGACGCAACATTGTCACCAAACCAGACAGACGCAACATTGTCACCAAACCAGACAGACGCAACATTGTCACCAAACCAGACAGAGACGCAACATTGTCACCAAAGCAGAGAGAGACGCAACATTGTCACCAAACCAGAGAGACGAAACATTGTCACCAAACCAGACAGAGACGCAACATTGTCACCAAACCAGAGAGACAGAGACGCAACATTGTCACCAAACCAGAGAGACAGAGACGCAACATTGTCACCAAACCAGAGAGACAGAGACGCAACATTGTCACCAAACCAGAGAGACGCAACATTGTCACCAAACCAGAGACGCAACATTGTCACCAAACCAGAGAGAGACGCAACATTGTCACCAAACCAGAGATGCAACATTGTCACCAAACCAGAGATGCAACATTGTCACCAAACCAGAGACGCAACATTGTCACCAAACCAGAGAGAGACGCAACATTGTCACCAAACCAGAGAGAGACGCAACATTGTCACCAAACCAGAGAGAGACGCAACATTGTCACCAAACCAGAGAGACGCAACATTGTCACCGAACCAGAGAGAGACGCAACATTGTCACCGAACCAGACAGAGACGCAACATTGTCACCGAACCAGACAGAGATGCAACATTGTCACCAAACCAGAGAGAGACGCAACATTGTCACCAAACCAGACAGAGACACAACATTGTCACCAAACCAGAGAGAGACGCAACATTGTCACCAAACCAGACAGAGACGCAACATTGTCACCAAACCAGAGAGAGACGCAACATTGTCACCAAACCAGAGAGATGCAACATTGTCACCAAACCAGACAGAGACGCAACATTGTCACCAAACCAGAGATGCAACATTCTCACCAAACCAGAGAGAGACGCAACATTGTCACCAAACCAGAGAGACGCAACATTGTCACCAAACCAGAGAGATGCAACATTGTCACCAAACCAGAGAGAGACGCAACATTGTCACCAAACCAGAGACGCAACATTGTCACCAAACCAGACAGAGACGCAACATTGTCACCAAACCAGACAGACGCAACATTGTCACCAAACCAGACAGACGCAACATTGTCACCAAACCAGACAGAGACGCAACATTGTCACCAAACCAGAGAGAGACGCAACATTGTCACCAAACCAGACAGACGCAACATTGTCACCAAACCAGAGAGACAGAGACGCAACATTGTCACCAAACCAGAGAGAGACGCAACATTGTCACTAAACCAGAGAGAGACGCAACATTGTCACCAAACCAGAGAGACGCAACATTGTCACCAAACCAGAGAGACGAAACATTGTCACCAAACCAGACAGAGACGCAACATTGTCACCAAACCAGAGAGAGAGACGCAACATTGTCACCAAACCAGAGATGCAACATTGTCACCAAACCAGAGACACAACATTGTCACCAAACCAGAGAGAGACGCAACATTGTCACCAAACCAGAGAGAGACGCAACATTGTCACCAAACCAGAGAGACGCAACATTGTCACCGAACCAGAGAGAGACGCAACATTGTCACCGAACCAGACAGAGACGCAACATTGTCACCGAACCAGACAGAGATGCAACATTGTCACCAAACCAGAGAGAGACGCAACATTGTCACCAAACCAGACAGAGACACAACATTGTCACCAAACCAGACAGAGACGCAACATTGTCACCAAACCAGAGAGAGACACAACATTGTCACCAAACCAGAGAGAGACGCAACATTGTCACCAAACCAGAGAGAGACGCAACATTGTCACCAAACCAGAGAGAGACGCAACATTGTCACCAAACCAGAGAGAGACGCAACATTGTCACCGAACCAGAGAGACGCAACATTGTCACCGAACCAGACAGAGACGCAACATTGTCACCAAACCAGACAGAGACGCAACATTGTCACCGAACCAGAGAGACGCAACATTGTCACCGAACCAGACAGAGACGCAACATTGTCACCAAACCAGAGAGACGCAACATTGTCACCAAACCAGAGAGAGACACAACATTGTCACCAAACCAGACAGAGACGCAACATTGTCACCGAGAGACGCAACATTGTCACCAAACCAGACAGACACAACATTGTCACCAAACCAGACAGAGACGCAACATTGTCACCAAACCAGAGAGAGACGCAACATTGTCACCAAACCAGACAGAGACTCAACATTGTCACCAAACCAGACAGAGACTCAACATTGTCACGGAGTGCGCCAGGGAAGGACACGCAGTTCTCAGGGGTACTCCGTGTCTTCTGACCACTAGTGGGGCTCATTCACACAGCTACGGTGCATGGACATGCATTATTCTCTGCATCAACATGCAGCGTGTTACGGCGGAATATTCAAATCGCATGGACTGCCAAGGCGCCAACAATGGCACACGCACCACGTCTGGAATCACACAAAATCCCTCAGCCAGGTGCGTTGGGGTGGCATGCGGAATACACGGTACCGCATCGTGCCGACACGTGTAACATGCATTGCTGCATGTCGCTGCCACAAACGGGCCTCTCAGAGATATCAGGAGCTCCTCAGAGGACATCAATGTCCACTCTCTAACGTGTAACCAAAGCCAAAACTTTGATGAAGTGGGGAAGGCTAAGCACCTGATTGGATGGCTCTCCAGAGGGGAGGGGCAAGGGCTGCCATCGCCCGGAGTCACCAAAGTGATGGGAAATCCAAAACTGGAGAGTTGTCACCAAATAAGGAACAGAGGGGGGAACCTTCCACCGGGGACACCTGGTGACAACCAGGGGTGGACTGACAACTCATGGGGCCCCCAGCCAATAGGGGATCATGGGGCCCCAGTGTCCTTGCCCAAACTCAAAAAAGCCTATGAAAAAAGGTACCAGGGGCATCTCATGGGGCCCCCTACTGTCCCCGGGCCCTCAGGCAGTGCCCGAGTTTCCAAATGGTCAGTCCACCCCTGGTGACAACTGCCTAGGAGGAGGATTTCCTCAATCAAGTCGATCTGGAACCTCTAGCCTTCGATAAAAGTCGAATGAAGTTGTCGCACGATGTGTGGCCCCAGTGGGGGATGGAGTTATGGAGGCACCCCGCAGGAAACCTTCCCGGGGGCTCGGAGTCGCACAAAGCGTTGTTATTCGCTCGGAGCCGAGCTGGCAGTCCAGGTGCCCGGCGATGATCACAAAGCAGCATTGTGTCTGCACCACGCATCTCACATCTGAAGCCTCGCTGTTCCGCTGCGTCAGCCACTTCTAATGCCACGTGTGGGCGGGGAAACCTTCCACCGAGAGGGGAAAAAAAAAAAGGAGGCTGAAGGTGCCGCCAAGATGGCCGCGCTGTCCTGCTTTGTTTATTCTGCCTTCCCTGGTTCTTCTTTCCCCCTCCCTCACCGACATAATGACATTTCCAGTTCTCATCATTGTGCTTCTCTATGCAATGCAGGCAGATCGTGGCTGGCAGGAGGAGCCGGGGGGGGGCTGTACATAGCTTCCTGAAAACATCACGGCAAGCTGTGGGAGGAGTTATGTAAATATCAGAAGGCCCTGAAGGGTGGGGGTCAGTTTGGAGGAGTGGGCTCTCCCAGGCAGGCTGCATTTGCATGCAAACCGAAAGGATTTATTTAAATACTTCATTAACATATTGTTGGGGGGGAGGGAGGAAGCGGGGGGGAGGTAAAACATCAGCAGCGGTAAATCTCCGCTCATGTAGGCTTTGCATGTTGTCATTTCACCGCCGGATGCAAATTTTAATCAAACGAGGAGAAATCCGCACTGATCTGAGGGATCTCCGCAGGAGCTCAGGGTCACACGTGTCTACCGAGCCCATTCAAGGGGCAGTCCACCTTAACATGAAAGCCCTATTATGGGTGGAGCCTAATGGCCTGACTGTGGGATGGGGCGGCAGGTGTGCAGATTGGATCATGGGCAGCGCCTCCCATTACCGGTCTCAGTTCTAATGTGTGGGAAGATCGAGCGATGGCAGACTTGGGGTATGGATGGTCCACACATAGGTCACTATTTTCCATCTTGAACAGTGGCTGGAACAAAGAGTAGGGAGCCCAACTGTGGCCCTTGACAATCACCAAAGGGCCACACTTATTGTTCAATATACGGTATGTAATGCTGTATTGCCTGGAGACTAGGGTCATGGTGCAGGTTTTTTGAAGACTAAGGTCATGGTCCAGGTTTGGTTGAAGATTAAGGTCATGATGCAAGTTTGGTTGAAGACTAAGGTCATGGTGCAGGTTTGGTTGAAGACTAAGGTCATGTGCAGGTTTGGTTGAAGACTAAGGTCATGGTGCAGGTTTGGTTGGAGACTAGGGACATGCTGCAGTTTGGTTGAAGACTACGGTCACGGTGCAGGTTTGGTTGAAGAATAAGGTCGTGGTGCAGGTTTGGTTGAAGACTAAGGTCATGTGCAGGTTTTTTTGTAGACTAAGGTCATTGTCCAGGTTTGGTTGAACATTAAGGTCATGGTGCAAGTTTGGTTGAAGATTAAGGTCATGGTGCAGGTTTGGTTGAAGACTAAGGTCATGGTGCAGGTTTGGTTGAAGACTAAGGTCATGTTGTAGGTTTGAAGACTAAGGTCATGGTCCAGGTTTGGTTGAAGATTAAGGTCATGGTGCAGGTTTGCATAAAGACTTAGGACATACTGAAGGTTTGGTTGAAGACTAAGGTCATGGTGCAGGTTTGGTTGAAGACTAAGGTCATGGTGCAGGTTTGAAGACTAAGGTCATGGTCCAGGTTTGGTTGAAGATTAAGGTCATGATGCAGGTTTGCATAAAGACTTAGGACATACTGAAGGTTTGGTTGAAGACTAAGGTCATGGTGCAGGTTTGAAGACTAAGGTCATGGTGCAGGTTTGGTTGAAGGCTAAGGTCATGGTGCAGGTTTGAAGACTAAGGTCATGGTGCAGGTTTGGTTGAAGACTAAGGTCATGGTCCAGGTTTGGTTGAAGACTAAGGTCATGGTGCAGGTTTGAAGACTAAGGTCATGGTGCAGGTTTGGTTGAAGGCTAAGGTCATGGTGCAGGTTTGAAGACTAAGGTCATGGTGCAGGTTTGAAGACTAAGGTCATGGTGCAGTTTTTTTCGTAGACTAAGGTCATGGTCCAGGTTTGGTTGAAGACTAAGGTCATGCTAAAGGTCTGGCTGAAGACCTAGCACATGCTAAAGATTTGTTTGGAGACCAAACACATACTACAGAAGGCAGAGAGTGAATGGGGACATGACACATGAGGCCAGTAGAGATCACTTCTATTACCCTTGTACAAATCAATGCTCCCACTCCCTTTAAAGACTGCTGGGGTCTAAGGGCCACAACATCAAAGAGCCACATATGGCCCCCTGGGCCACTATGGCTCTCTAGCTTCCTCCTGTACCCTCCAGCCATGTTTTCACACAGTCCAGCAAAGGTCAAATCCCACCCAGACCACCAGAAATAAGATACACAATATCTGCTGAGGTGTCTGGAGACATCACTTGGGGGTGTTAGGCCCGCCGAGCCCTAGCTAGAGTAAAGGAGAGTGCAATGGTCTGAATGGCATGGAACCACCTTCATGTTCGTTGGGTGCAGTTGGGTGTTTTAAACTGAAACCAAAGCTGCAGGTGGTGCTGGGACAAGGCCTATTTGCACCCAAGATGGAAAGGTCAAAGTAGACCCCTCCCCCAACTTCTCCCCTGTAGCCGCGAACTACTTAAGCAGTATAGGTTGCAGGCCCAGCCATTTTTGTGCCTCTCTCCTACTGAAGCACCCAAGGTGACCACCTACCCCTCAGCCCCTCCCTGGTTACACACAACACCTGGTCATCAATCTACACATCACTTCTTCAGCAGACAGAAGAATGTTTATAGGTCGGGTGGAACAGCATCAACATTTCACGCCATTCCCCCACCCCTCCCAAATATTACTTTCCTGGCTCCCATGGTTGTGATTCAGCTAGGCAGCACCCCATAATTACCAATCTGCCGAGCTATTAACGTGTCGGGGAAACATGTAATTGTGGCCAGACATCTCGGTGCTCCTATGTCTGGCCGGCCCATTGAGTCCTCCAACTCCAAATCTTACATACCCCGCAGTGTCCCCCCCGGTCTCCTGTATAGGCTTTATTTTTTTTTAATAGGATAGGGTTGTTACCATCATGTCTGACACCCGACCTGGAAGACCAGAGCGCCCCTTTCCATCAGCAAAGTCCATCCCACCATGAGTAGCCCTCCTGATGGCTATGGGACCACCAACAGCCTCATGCCTTACCCTCACCCTGGAGAACTAGGGTGTCCCTTCCTATCACTATGGCTATGGGGCCACCAATAGCCTCATGCCTGACCTCACCCTGGAGAACTAGGGTGTCCCTTCCTATCACTATGGCTTCACCAAAGCCCTAATGCTGGAGCTCTGACCTGGGTGTCCCTTGCAGTTACTGGACTCCTTTCCCAGCATGATTGGCCTTCTTTATGGCTACAGGTCACCAACAGCCTCATGTCTGACCCCCATCATGGAGAACTCGGGTATCCCTTCCTATCACTATGGCTATGGGGCCCAACAATAGCCTCATTCCTGACCCTCATCCTGGGTAACCGGAGAGTCTCTTGCCATTACTGGTCTCCTTCCCAGCAAGATTGGCCCTCTTGATGGCTACAGGCCACCAAGAGCCTAAAGTCTTACCATCATTCTAGAGAACTAGGGTGTCCCTTCCATTCACTATGGCATTGGGCCCACCAATAGCGTCATGCCTGACCCCCTCCTGGAGAACTATAGTGTCCCTTCCTATCACTATGGCTATGGGGCCACCAATAGCTTCATGTATGACCTCCAACCTGAGGAACCAGAGTGTCCCATGCCATTACTTGACTCCTTCCAATCAAGATTGGCCCCTCTTGATGGCTACAGACCACCAAAAGCCTAATGCCTTTCCCTCATCTTAGAGAACTAGGGTGTCCCTTCCGTTCACTATGGCTATGGGGCCCACCAATGGCCTCATGCCTGATCCCATCCTGGAGAACTATGGAGTCCCTTCCTATCGCTATGGCTATGGGGCCACCAATAGCCTCATGTATGACCTCCAACCTGAGGAACCAGAGTGTCCCATGCCATTACTGGACTCCTTCCCATCAAGATTGGCCCCTCTTGATGGCTATGGGGCCACCAACCACCTCATGCCTTTCCCTCATCCTAGAGAGCTAGGGTGTTCCTTCCATTCACTATGGCTATGGGGCCCACCAATAGCCTCATGCCTGACCCCATCCTGGAGAACTATGGTGTCCCTTCCTATCACTATGGGGCCCACCAATAGCCTCATGCCTAACCCCATCCTAGAGAACTATGGTGTCGCTTCCTATCACTATGGGGCCCACCAATAGCCTCATGCCTGACCCCATCCTGGAGAACTATGGTGTCCCTTTCTATTGCTAAGGCTATGGGGCCACCAATAGCCTCATGTATGACCTCCAACCTGGGGAACCGGAGTGTCCCATGCCATTACTGGACTCCTTCCCAGCATGATTGGCTCTCTTGATGGCTATGGGGCCACCAACCACCTCATGCCTTTCCCTCATCCTAGAGAGCTAGGGTGTCCCTTCCATTCACTAAGGCTATGGGGCCACCAATAGCCTCATGTATGACCTCCAACCTGGGGAACCGGAGTGTCCCATGCCATTACTGGACTCCTTTCCAGCACAATTGGCTCTCTTGATGGCTATGGAGCCACCAAAAACCTCATCCTAGAGAACTAGGGTGTCCCTTCCCATCAATATGGCTATGGGGCCACCAATAGCCTCATGTCTGACCCCCAACCTAGAGAACCAGATTATCTCTTCCCATCACTGCAGTCTTTCCTGGCACGGGTGGCCTCTTGTTGGCTATGGGCTTTTACGGTCATGTGACGCGGCAAGCCCCAGAGGTAAGCCAAAGTAGGGAATCTCTTCTGGATCACTGAGAATCAAAAGGGCCAATCCACCCAAAATGGATTCTTATGCTCCAGTGGTGAAATCTCTGTGCCGAGTTCCCGGGTCGGCACGCCTACCTCAGCCATCATGGGTGAATTCCGTTCTTCCTGCTGGATACTCTAAGACAGGCAGGAATAGAGCCGGAAAATCTCACCAATGAGGTATGAGGAGCCCACGGGTGACTACCCATGACAGAAATATCACTTTTGGGCGGACCGATCCTTCAACCTTGTAACCTCCAGAAACTCTCTGTCCCGACACCCGTCACATCTGACTCATTTCTGCTGCAGAGAGCAGGTTGTGAAATTCGAAGTTGTTGCGTATTTGAACTCCTCATCTCTTGGGGGTTGCGAGATCTGCTCACCAGCTGGCAGAGCCACCCCATCGCTTTCACTACCTACAAGAACCATCCTATAGCCAGTTAGAGAAGAGCGAAATGATACGCTCACAGGCCACTTTATCAGGTCCACCTTGCTAGTCCCGGGTTGGACCCCCTTTTGCCTTCAGAACTGCCTTCATTCTTCGTGGCATAGAGTGTTGGAAATGTTCCTCAGAGATTTTGCTCCATATTGACATGATGGCATCATTTGTCGGCTGCACATCCACGATGCGAATCTCCCGTTCCACCACATCCCAAAGGTGCTCTATTGGATGGAGATCTGGTGACTGTGGAGGCCATTGGAGTCCAGTGACCTCACTGTCAGGTTCAAGAAACCAGCTGGAGATGATTGGAGCTTTGTGACATGGAGCATTATCCTGCTGGAAGGAGCCATCAGAAGATGGGGACACTGGAGTCATAGAGGGGTGGACATGGTCAGCAACAGTACTCAGGTAGGCCGTGGGGTTTAAATGATGCTCAGTTGGTACTAAGGGGCCCAAAGTGTGCCAAGAATGCAGGATGGATCCACCACACCATGACACCTCCACCACCAGCCTGAACCATTGATAGAAGGCAGGATGGATCCACCACACCATGACACCACCACCACTAGCCTGAACCATTGATAGAAGGCAAGATGGATCCACACCATGACACCACCACCAGCCTGAACCGTTGATACAAGGCAGGATGGATCCACCACACCATGACACCACCACCCCCAGCCTGAACCATGGCAACAAGGCAGGATGGATCCACCAAACCATGACACCACCACCACCACCAGCCTGAACCGTTGATACAAGGCAGGATGGATCCACCACACCATGACACCACCAGCCTGAACCATTGATACAAGGCAGGATGGATCCACCACACCATGACACCACCACCACCAGCCTGAACCGTGGATACAAGGCAGGATGGATCCACCACACCATGACACCACCACCACCAGCCTGAACCATTGATACAAGGCAGGATGGATCCATGCTTTCATGTTCTTTACACCAAATTCTGACCCCACCATCTGAATGTTGCAGCTGAAATCCAGACTCATCAGACCCGGCAACGGTCTTCCAATCTTCTATTGTCCACTTTTGGAGATCCTGTGCGAATTGTAGCCTCCGTTTACTGTTGTTAGCTGACAGGAGTAGCACCCAGAGTGGTCTTCTGCTGCTGTAGCCCATCTGCTTCAAGGATGGACATGTTGTGGGTTCAGAGATGGTATTCTGCATACCTTGGGTGTAACGAGTGGTTGTTTGAGTTCCTGTTGCCTTTCTATCATCTCCAACCAGTCTGCCCGATCTCCTCCGACCTCAACAAGGCATTTTCCTCCACACAACTGCCACTCACTGGAGATTTTCCCTTTTTTGGACCATTCTCTGTAAACCCTGGAGATGGTGGTGCGGGAAAATCCCAGGAGATCAGACGTTTTTGAAACCCTCAGACCAACCCGTCTGGCACCACAACCAAGCCACGTTCAAAGCCACTTAAATCCCCTTTCTTCCCCATTCTGATGCTCTGTTTGAACCTCAGCAAGTCGTCTTCACCACGTCTAGAGGCCTAAATGCTTTGAGTTGCCACCATGTGATTGGTTGATGAGCCATGGAACTGGTGGACCTCAAAGTGGCCGGTGAGGGTTCAAACACGCACGTTCGTTCACCATATAAACCTTCATATTGAGGCGATCTCCCATTGGATGAACGAATATATTGTCTGTCGGAGGTGGGATGGTCTCTGAAGACCCAGGTAACCAGACGGCACAGGGGCCCCATGGGGGCTTGGGGCCCCATGGGGGGGGGGGGAACGATCTACGTATTTAACTTTGAACCCTTCCAGGTTGGGAAGAGGCTGCATTACTGAAAGGGAAGCCCGTCCCCTGGAATACGTTCCCCACCGCGTACAATATTTATCTGTCACAGGAGAGGTGGGGGGGCCCCCGGGGCCCCGGTGACAGAGATGAGGCCGCAGACGACAGCTGTATTGTCTCAGCCAAGCTGGTGTCTGTCCTGCTGAAAAAATACTTGACAGACAACAATGGCCGACCCTCCCCTCCCCCACCAAAAGGGGAACTTCAGACAACTGCCTGCCTGCGGCTTAACCTCATCACTGCCATTGAGCAACTGAAGAGGACCTGTCCTCCGGAACTCACAGCCTCCTTTAGCCTCCTCTGACCTCCTGGCCCTCAAACCAGCAGGTCAGAACCAGGGGCGGACTGACAACTCATGGGGCCCCTGGGCAATAGGGGATCATGGGGCCCCTGTGTCCTTTCCCACACTCAAAGCACACCCAAAAAAGCCCATAAAAAGGTACCAGGGGCATCTCACGGGCCCCCTACTGAACCTGGGCCCTCGGGCAGTGCCTGAGTTTCCAAATGGTCAGTCCGCCCCTGGTCAGAACCCAACGGGGGAGGGGTTGGGTGGTGTCGGAAGTGGCCGGCTGTGCCAAGGGGCCCATCTCAGGAGGGCCAGTAGGCTCAGAATTTCAGCCTCTAAAACTGTGAGAGGGCTTTACTGGCTTTTGGAGGACAGCGTAGCCTCCGGCCTCTACACGGACGGCTCAGCCTCTGAAATAAAAACACTCGGCCTCTAAGCTGACAGCGCGGGTACAAGTATCTGACTGCTATCTTCACAGCTCACCTGCTGCAAGTGTTCGGCCTCTATTTTGCACGGAAAGGTGGCATTCGATTGCCCGGCCTCTAATATGATGACCTGGCCTCCAGACAACAAAACTGGCTGGCTTTAGAACTCATTGCAGGGTTCCCTTGTTTTCAGTCCGAAAGACCCAATTGGCCGGCCTCTAATGTGACCACACAGCTGCCTGGCCTCCAACACCAATACAGCATTGCTGCCCAGCCTCCACCCTGAGAAACACAACTGCCCCAGCCTCCACCCTGAGAATACAGCTGTCCTTCCTTCACGACCAAGACAGCACATCTGCCCTGGCCTCCACCCTGAGAGAGCACAGCTGCCCGCGCCTCCACTTTCAGAGCTACCTGGCCTCCAACCTGAGAGAGCACAGCTTCTTGGCCTCCACTTTAAAAAACACAGCTGCCCCAACTTACACCCTGAGAGAGAGAGAGCTGTCCCAGCCTCCACCCCAAGAGATCACAGCTACCCGGCCTCCATCCTGAGAACACAGCTGCTCATCCTCCACCCCCAAAAGAGAACAGCTGCCCTGGCTTCGAACCTGAGAGATCACAGCTGTTTGGCCTCCACTTTAAAAACAAAGCTAATGCAGCCTCCATCTGAGAGCACAACTGCCCCAGCCTCCACCCCAAGACAGCACAGCTGCTCTGGCCTCCACCCTGACAGAGAACAACTGCCCCAGCCTCCACCCCAAGAACACAGTGGCTCATTATCCACCCCAAGCGCACAACTGCCCCAGCCTCCACCCCGAGAGAGCACAGCTACCTGACCTCCAATTTCAAAACACAGCTGCCCCAACTTACATCCTAAGATATAGGAACTGCCCCAGCCTCCACTCCACAGCTGCCCTTCTTCCACCCCGTGTCAGTATAGTTGCCTGGCCTCCACCCCAAGAGGGCACAGTTGCTCGGCCTCCACCCCGAGAGGGCACAGTTGTCTGGCCTCCATGTCGAGAGGGCACAGTTGTCTGGCCTCCACGTCGAGAGGGCAGTTGCCCAGCCTCCACCGCGAAAGGGCACGCTTGCCCGGCCTCCACCCCGAGAGGGCACGCTTGCCCGGCCTCCCCCCCGAAAGCGCACGCTTGCCCGGCCTCCACCCCGAGAGCGCACGCTTGCCCGGCCTCCCCCCCGAGAGCGCACGCTTGCCCGGCCTCCCCCCCGAGAGCGCACGCTTGCCCGGCCTCCCCCCCGAGAGCGCACGCTTGCCCGGCCTCCCCCCGAGAGCGCACGCTTGCCCGGCCTCCCCCCCCCGAGAGCGCACGCTTGCCCGGCCTCCCCCCCCCCGAGAGCGCACGCTTGCCCGGCCTCCCCCCCCCCGAGAGCGCACGCTTGCCCGGCCTCCCCCCCCCCCGAGAGCGCACGCTTGCCTGGCCTCCCCCCCCGAGAGCGCACGCTTGCCCGGCCTCCCCCCCCCCGAGAGCGCACGCTTGCCCGGCCTCCACCCCGAAAGCGCACCCTTGCCCGGCCTCCACCCCGAAAGCGCACACTTGCCCGGCCTCCACCCCGAGAGCGCACACTTGCCCGGCCTCCACCCCGAGAGCGCACACTTGCCCGGCCTCCACCCCGAGAGCGCACACTTGCCCGGCCTCTAAATGTTACTCATCAGAAAAATCGTTATCTGTGCCAGCAATGGGCTCAGCTCAGCCAAAACACGGCACCAGACTCCATCACGTGTCCATCCCGTGTTCCAGAGAGCACAGCCTCCACCCCCACCTACCCCACAGACACAACAATCCTGAACAATTACTCTGCAATCAGTCACCACACACACACGATAAGATCTGACAGAACCATTGATGGGGGGAGGGGATGCCCCGATGGGGGGAGGGGATGCCCCGATGGGGGGAGGGGGTGCCTCGATGGGGGGAGGGGGTGCCCCAATGGGGGGAGGGGGTGCCCCAATGGGGGGAGGGGGTGACAATGTCGGGGAGACGATAGAAATATTGCAGCATCTAACACATGAAACGCCAAGTCGGTTTTGGTTGTACAATCCCTTCACCACAAACTGGATCCAAAAAAATAATTGTGCAATCTGAGGACGATTTTCAGGCCGCCCCCTACAGGCAGAATCTGATTGTACAAGTCACAGCACACACGTTACAATCTGTCTGCATCCAACGTGAACGTTCTCCCCGCTCTGTACATTATCAGACGTCGGGACGAGATTCCTGTCCAATCCACACGGTGCAGATTGTACGGACCGCCTGCCATTGCATGAAACGCGAGCCAATCACGTGACGATATGGATGGTACAATCCTCGAGTCTCCAATCTCCCTACAATCTGCGTTAGATTCACAAAAACGAGATCTCCCCGAAATGTCAACATTGTGTCCAATCAGCACTATAGACTTGCTGGAGATCTGGAGAGGATTGTACAATGTGTGGTCAGCTTTCCACCGCCAGAGATCACCATACACGGTGCAATCTCACCACACAGCCAGATCTAGGTTTAACAAACTTTGTAACACGAGGACGAGGACTAGAGAACGAGGACTGGAGGACAAAGACTAGAGAACGAGGACTGGAGGACGAAGACTAAGGATTGAGGACTGGAGGACGAAGACTAGAGAACGAGGACTGGAGGACGAAGACTAAGGATTGAGGACTGGAGGATGAAGACTAGAGATTGAGGACTGGAGGATGAGGACTAGAGAACGAGGACTGGAGGATGAGGACTAGAGAACGAGGACTGGAGGATGAGGACTAGAGAACGAGGACTGGAGGATGAGGACTAGAGAACGAGGACTGGAGGATGAGGACTAGAGAACGAGGACTGGAGGATGAGGACTAGAGAACGAGGACTGGAGGATGAGGACTAGAGAACGAGGACTGGAGGATGAGGACTAGAGATTGAGGACTGGAGGATGAAGACTAGAGATTGAGGACTGGAGGACGAAGATTAGAAATTGAGGACTGGAGGACGAAGATTAGAGATTGAGGACTGGAGGACGAAGATTAGAGATTGAGGACTGGAGGACGAAGACTAGAGAATGAGGACTGGAGGACGAGGGCTAGAGAATGAGGACTGGAGGACGAAGACTAAGGATTGAGGACTGGAGGATGAAGACTAGAGAATGAGGACTGGAGGACGAAGACTAAGGATTGAGGACTGGAGGATGAAGACTAGAGAACGAGGACTGGAGGATGAAGACTAGAGATTGAGGACTGGAGGATGAGGACTAGAGAACGAGGACTGGAGGATGAGGACTAGAGAAGGAGGACTGGAGGATGAAGACTAGAGATTGAGGACTGGAGGACGAAGACTAGAGATTGAGGAATGGAGGACGAAGACTAGAGATTGAGGACTGGAGGACGAAGATTAGAGATTGAAGACTGGAGGACGAAGATTAGAGATTGAGGACTGGAGGACGAAGATTAGAGATTGAGGACTGGAGGACGAAGATTAGAGATTGAGGACTGGAGGACGAAGATTAGAGATTGAGGACTAGAGGACGAAGACTATAGATTGAGGACAGGAGGACGAGGGCTACAGATTGAGGACTGGAGGACGAGGGCTACAGATTGAGGACTGGAGGACGAAGACTAGAGATTGAGGACTGGAGGACGAGGGATACAGATTGAGGACTGGAGGACGAAGACTAGAGATTGAGGACTGGAGGACGAGGGATACAGATTGAGGACTGGAGGACGAAGACTAGAGATTGAGGACTGGAGGACGAGGGATACAGATTGAGGACTGGAGGACGAACACTAGAGAAGGAGGAATGGAGGACGAGGACTAGAGAACAAGAACCAGAGATTGAAGACTGGAGGACAGGGAATGGAGGACGAAGACTAGAGAACGAGGACTGAAGGATAAAGACTAAGGATTGAGGACTGGAGGATGAAGACTAGAGAACGAGGACTGGAGGATGAAGACTAGAAAACGAGGACTGGAGGACGAAGACTAAGGATTGAGGACTGGAGGATGAAGACTAGAGAACGAGGACTGGAGGAGGAGGACTAGAGAATGAGAACTAGAGATTGAGGACTGGAGGATGTAGACTAGAGAAAGAGGACTGGAGAGCAAAGACTAGAGGAAGAGGACGAGGACTAGAACTAGGGAGAGGACTAGAGAGAGGACTGGGAAACGAGGATAGGGGAATGAGGACTAGAGAGAGGACTGGAGAATGCAGACTGGAACACGAGGAATACAGGAAGAGGACTGGAGAATGAAGATTAAAGCATGAGGACTGGAGGAAGAGGACGAGGACTAGAACTAGAGAGAGGACTGGGAAACGAGGATAGGGGAACAAGGACTGGAGAATGAACACTACAGGAAGAGGACTGGAGAACGAAGATTGGAGAACAAAGACTAGAGGACAAGGACTAGGCTATCCAATGAATTTTTATCCAATCAGGCCGGTCCTTGTACTACATACTTGTTGGAGATCTAAGAAGATTGTACAATGTGTGGTCAGCTTGGGACCATTATAGATCACCATACACGGTGCAATCTGACCACACAACCAACTCTGAATTGAACAAACTTTGTAACACGAGGACTGGAGGACGAGGACCATCCGATGAATTCGTATCCAACCCAGGCCTTGTGCTCCCTACTTGTCGGTAGATCTGAAGGGGATTGCACGTATGTGGCGAGCTCAAACCGAACAAAAACGACAGAAGGAACGCTCGATTTTCCAATTTGGGTGTAGAAAGCATTCAATCGGGCAAAAAAAAAGTGCTAGCAGCCCGGACCGGCGCGCCGGGGAGTCCAATACGGACCAACAAGAACCTCCCGAAACCTCCAACCACCGGAACAATAGATTGGGGGGGGGTTGTGGTGAGGAGATCCACCTGCCCTCCCGACATCCGCGCCTCTCCTCCCTCCCCGCCGAGACTTCGCCTTTAACCCCCCCTCTGCCGGGAAGCCCCGGGACCCCCAGCCGGTGACAGATGGCCGTCAGGAGGCTGAGCAGAGGGGATCCCCGGTCACGGATGGGGCGAGGGGGGGGAACCCCACCAGGACGGTGCCCAAAGACAAAAGGCCCGGCGCAAAGAGTAGGGGGGGGGGGGTAAAACTGACCTTCAAGGGCGACTCCTTGGAGCGGTCGGCTCGATCTCTTGTGAAGGGCTCAATCCGAGACATATCCAATCAGAAGTGGGATGATGGCGGTGGGTCGGGCGCTCCCCGTCGCTCGCCCTCCAGTTTCTCTAGATCCAGGAGTGAGAGAGAGAGGAGCGAGCTGCACGCTGCCAGCCCTGCACCCGCTCACAGGAAGTCCCAACCTCCACTGCTGAGACTATTCAAACCCAAACCTCCCCCCCCCCTCCTCCATCCCAGCACAGGAGGGGGGGGGGGGCTACGCACTGCAGCTGCTCCACAACACCAGAGCCGCCGAGCGAGCGACCGCTGCAAACAAGAGCCTCTTGTGCGAGGAAAACTACTTTTTTTTTTTTCCCCCTCTCGCCTGAAGTCATACAGCCATTCCAGTCGCAGTCTCCTCATGAACGCACCACGCATTTTTTTTTTTTGTTTTTTTTTAATAAATTGTGCCATTTGCTGTACATTATCTGGTAATTTTAAAAATGCACTTTTTTTTTTAATACCTTAATTTATTCTGTTCATGTTAGCTCTTAATTAACAAAAAAAAATGGTGTACAATTTAAAAAAAAAAAAAATTCTTAACATACAGCTAATTGTTCAATAAAAAATGTCATAAAAAAAGGATAAAGGAAAACTTTTTTTATTCAACAATTGGCTGTATATTATTTAATTTTATTTATTTTAAATAAAAAATATTTTTTTTTCTAAATAACCTACAGCTAATTGTTTAATTTCAAAAAATGCACTTTTTTTTTTTTAATAAATTGTGCCATTTACTATACATTATCTTGTAATTTAAAAAAATTCACTTTTTTTTTTAATAAATTGTGCCATTTGCTGTACATTATCTGGTAATTTTAAAATGCACTTTTTTTTTTCTTTTTTTTTAATAAATTGTGCCATTTGCTGTACATTATCTGGTAATTTTAAAAATGCACTTTTTTTTTTTTTTTTTTTTTTTTTAATAAATTGTGCCATTTACTGTACATTATCTGGTAATTTTAAAAATGCACTTTTTTTTTTTTTTTTTTTTTTAAATATGTATAATTAAGAGATAACATGACCAGTATAAAGTAAGGTATTAAAAAATAAAAAAGAAAAAGTGCATTTTTAAAATTACCAGATAATGTACAGTAAATGGCACAATTTATTAAAAAAAAAAAAAAAGTGCATTTTTAAAATTACCAGATAATGTACAGTAAATGGCACAATTTATTAAAAAAAAGTGCATTTTTTAAATTACCAGATAATGTACAGTAAATGGCACAATTTATTATTAAAAAAAAAGTGCATTTTTAAAATTACCAGCTAATGTACAGAAAATGGCACAATTTATTAAAAAAAAAAAAGTGCATTTTTAAAAATTACCAGATAATGTACAGTAAATGGCACAGTTTATTAAAAAAAAAAGTGCATTTTTTAATTACACGAAATTATTGAACAATTAGCTGTAGGTTATTTAGAAAAAAATATATTATTTATTTAAAATAAATAAATAAAATTAAATAGTATACAGCCAATTGTTGAATAAAAAAAATGTTTTCCTTTATCCTTTTTTTTATGACATTTTGTATTGAACAATTAGGTGTATGTTAAGAATTTTTTTTTTTTTTTTTTTTAATTCTACACCATTTTTTTTTGTTAATTAAGAGCTAACATGAATAGTATAAAGTAAGGTATTAAAAAAAAAGTGCATTTTTAAAATTACCAGATAATGTACAGTAAATTGAACAATTGATTAAAAAAAAAAGTGAATTTTTTTAAATTACAAGATAATGTATAGTAAATGGCACAATTTATTAAAAAAAAAAAAAAAGTGCATTTTTGAAATGAAACAATTAGCTGTAGGTTATTTAGAAAAAAAAATATTTTTTATTTAAAATAAATAAATAAAATTAAATAATATACAGCCAATTGTTGAATAAAAAAAGTTTTCCTTTATCCTTTTTTTATGACATTTTTTATTGAACAATTAGCTGTATGTTAAGAATTTTTTTTTTTTTAAATTGTACACCATTTTTTTTTGTTAATTAAGAGCTAACATGAACAGAATAAATTAGGGTATTAAAAAAAAAGTGCATTTTTAAAATTACCAGCTAATGTACAGAAAATGGCACAATTTATTAAAAAAAAAGTGCATTTTTAAAAATTACCAGATAATGTACAGTAAATGGCACAGTTTATTAAAAAAAAAGTGCATTTTTTAATTACACTAAATTATTGAACAATTAGCTGTAGGTTATTTAGAAAAAATATATTTTTTATTTAAAATAAATACAATTAAATAATATACAGCCAATTGTTGAATAAAAAAAATGTTTTCCTTTATCCTTTTTGTTATGACATTTTTATTGAACAATTAGCTGTATGTTAAGAATGTTTTTTTTTGTTTTTTTTTAATTTTACACCATTTCTTTTTTGTTAATTAAGAGCTAACATGAACAGTATAAAGGTATTAAAAAAAAAGGTGCATTTTTTTTTATTACCAGCTAATGTACAGTAAATAGCACAATTTATTTAAAAAAAAAAGTGCATTTTTAAAATTACCAGATAATGTACAGTAAATGGCACAGTTTATTAAAAAAAAAGTGCATTTTTTAATTACACTAAATTATTGAACAATTAGCTGTAGGTTATTTAGAAAAAAAAATATTTTTTATTTAAAATAAATAAATAAAATTAAATAATATACAGCCAATTGTTGAATAAAAAAAGTTTTCCCTTATCCTTTTTTTATGACATTTTTTATTGAACAATTAGCTGTATGTTAAGAATTTTTTTTTTTTTAAAATTGTACGCCATTTTTTTTTGTTAATTAAGAGCTAACATGAACAGTATAAATTAAGGTATTAAAAAAAGGTGCATTTTTTATTACCAGCTGATGTATAGAAAATGGCACCATTTATTTAAAAAAAAAAGTGCATTTTATTAATTACACTAAATTATTGAACAATTAGCTGTAGGTTATTTAGAAAAAATATATTTTTTATTTAAAATAAATAAAATTAAATAATATACAGCCAATTGTTGAATAAAAAAAATGTTTTCCTTTATCCTTTTTTTTATTGAACAATTAGCTGTATGTTAAGAATTTTTTTTTTTAAATTGTACACCCTTTTTTTTTTGTTAATTAAGAGCTAACACGAACAGTATAAAGTAAGGTATTAAAAAAAAAGAGCATTTTTTTTATTACCAGCTAATGTACAGAAAATGGCACAATTTATTTTTTAAAAAAAGTGCATTTTTTTAATTAAACTAAATTATTGAACAATTAGCTGTAGGTTATTTGAAAAAAAAAATTTTTTTTTATTTAAAATAAATAAATAAAATTAAATAATATACAGCCAATTGTTGAATAAAAAAAATGTTTTCCTTTATCCTTTTTGTTATGACATTTTTATTGAACAATTAGCTGTATGTTAAGAATGTTTTTTTTTGTTTTTTTTTAATTTTACACCATTTTTTTTTGTTAATTAAGAGCTAACATGAACAGTATAAAGTAAGGTATTAAAAAAAAAGGTGCAATTTTCTTATTACCAGCTAATGTACAGTAAATGGCACAATTTATTAAAAAAAAAAGTGCATTTTTAAAATTACCAGATAATGTACAGTAAATAGCACAATTTATAATAATAAAAAAAAATTGAACAATTAGCTGAAGGTTATTTGATAAAATTAAATAATATACAGTCAATTGTTCAATTAAAAAATGTTTTCCTTTATCCTTTTTTTAATTACATTTTTTATTGAACAATTAGCTGTATGTTATTTTAAGAATTTTTTTTTTAATTGTACACCATTTACTGCACGTTAGGTGTTAATCTTTTATTTACAAAAAACAACTTTTTTTAAATTGAAAAATTAACTGTTAGCTCTTATTAAAAAAAAAATTTTTCTTTTTTTTTTGTTTTTTTATAAATTGCTCAGTTTACTGTATGTTAGCTGTTAATCTTAAAAAAAAATAAAAAAATAAAAAAAAAATTAGGATTACCGGCTAATTTACAGTACAATTTAAATATCAGCTAACACAGTTAATTTAAAAAAAAAAAAAAAAAAAAGTAACAGCTAATGTAAATGGTTCACAATTTATATAAAAAAAAAAGAAAGATTTTTCTTTTTAAATAACAGCTAACATACAGTTAATTGTTTGATAACAAAAAAAGTTTTGTTTTTTTTTTTTGTTTTTTTTTTAGAGTAATAGCCAACATACAAAAATTTGGTCCAATTTATATTAATAAAAAAAAAAGTGTGTTTTTTTGTGCAATATAATATACATAACATTTTATACACACACATATAAATAAAATATTATATTATTAATATTATATTATTTATATTATATTATTAATATTATTATTATTAAACAGGATTTATATGGCGCTAACAGTTTGCACAACGCTTTACAAAATGAAGGCAGACATTACAGTTACAATACAATTTGGTACAAGAGGAAACAGAGGGCCCTGATCCTGAGAGCTTACAATATATATAAATAATATATGTGTGTGTATATATAAAAAATAAAATATAATATATGTGTGTGTATATATAAAAAATAAAATATAATATATGTGTGTGTATATATATATATAATAAAATATAATATATGTGTGTGTATATATAAAAAATAAAAAAAACATATGTGTGTGTATATATATATAATAAAATAAAATATAATATATGTGTGTGTATATATATTTATAATAAAATATAATATATGTGTGTGTATATATAAAAAATAAAATATAATATATGTGTGTGTATATATAAAAAATAAAATATAATATATGTGTGTGTATATATAAAAAATAAAATATAATATATGTGTGTGTATATATATATATATAATAAAATATAATATATGTATGTGTATATATATATATATAATAAAATATAATATATGTGTGTGTATATATATATATATATATATATATATATATATATATATAATAAAATATAATATATGTGTGTGTATATATAAAAAATAAAATATAATATATGTGTGTGTGTATATATATATAATAAAATATAATATATGTGTGTGTATATATAAAAAATAAAATATAATATATGTGTGTGTATATATAAAAAATAAAATATAATATATGTGTGTGTATATATAAAAAATAAAATATAATATATGTGTGTGTATATATATATATATATATATATATATATATATATATATATATATACACACATATATTATATTTTATTTTTTATATATACACACACATATATTATATTTTATTTTTTATATATACACACACATATATTATATTTTATTTTTTATATATACACACACATATATTATATTTTATTTTTTATATATACACACGCATATATTATATTTTATTTTTTATATATACACACACACTCTGATTTATTTCTTTATTTGAATGACTGACATGAATATATCATATGCTGTAATTAAAAAGAAAATATCTTCCATCGGATTGTTTGTATTTTTCCCTGTAGGTAAGAAGCAATGGGTATAAAAGAAAGGTTTGTAGTGTGAGTTGCGATCTCCACGTGGACAAGGATTTTTTTTTTTTCCTTTGTAAACCGACGTCTAGTTTATACAGAATAAAGAACACTGTAATAAGAGGGGAAAAAAAAAAAAGCTTTCATACGGATTATTTTTCCCTAGAGGGAAGAAGCAAAAATATCCAAAGGAAGGGTTTGTAGTGTGATTGATAGTCTCAGAACAAGGAATGTTTTTTTTTTTTTTTTTTATTATTATTATTATTATTATTATTATTTTATTTAATAAACATCCAGTATGGAGAGGAAAAAGTATTCCTACAATTTAAAAAAAAAAAAAAAAAAAAAAACCCTTTCATTTGGGTTGTTTTTATTTCTCCCGATACGCAAGGTGGTGTACAAGAAAGGTTGGTATTGGGAGTTGTGGTCTCTTCGTGAACAAAGTATTTTTTATTTTCGGTGAACAGGCAGATACCAGTGAAAGAAGGCGAACCGTGTAATATAGAGCAGAAGGAAGGAGGAAAAAACAGTTCATTCATCATAGAATGATCAGCCTGAGACTCAGGAGGAAAAAAAAAAAAAAGTGAAAAAAAAAATGTATAAATATGATAGAGCAGAGATTGGTGACAGGGAAGGAAGGGATTCTGTATTCATGGTCATGACCATCATATTTATAAATAATAATTATTATTATTAATGATCACAATATTGTTGATATGATAATAATACTATTGTCTTATTAATAAATTGACATTATTGGAAAATAATTTTCAAATTTATTATTAATAATAATAATAATAATAATAAAAAAATATAAAAATATTAACAATTTTTATGATAACGTCACAGCCAGAGGTAGGTGTCCGCAGAGAGAAACGTGTCAGTCAGAGGTAGGTGTCCGCAGAGAGAAACGTGTCAGTCAGAGGTAGGTGTCCGCAGAGAGAAACGTGTCAGTCAGAGGTAGGTGTCCGCAGAGAGAAACGTGTCAGTGGTCGGTGTCCACAGTTTCTCTCTGTGACAGAAGGTGCATTTAATCTACTGATATGACAGGAGGTGCAGTGGGACACACTGGAGGAATGGGGGCGCACTCTGACCTCCCGTCAGGTTTTTATTGTCCCTTTATGTCTCTTCACTTCCTGTCCCAGAGACACAACAGGAAGTGGGAGGAATTCCCTTATTAGACAGTTCTCACCGGGACAGGTGTTCCCATGTGCTGGGGGTTTCTAATCGTGCCATGCTTGGGTTTTTATTATTGTGCCATGCTGGTGGGTAATTATTGTGCCGTACTGGAGATCTGTTATTGTGCCATCCTGCAGATTAGTTATTGTGCCATGCTGGTGAGTAATTATTGTGCCGTACTGGAGATTAGTTATTGTGCCGTGCTGGAGAGTAGTTATTGTGCCGTGCTGGTGAGTAATTATTGTGCTGTGCTGGTGAGTAGTTATTATGCCGTACTGGAGAGTAGTTATTGTGCTGTACTGGTAATTATTGTGCCGTGCTGGTGAGTAATTATTGTGCAATGCTGAAGATTAGTTATTGTGCTGTTCTGGTGAGTAATTATTGTGCTGAGCTGGAGATCAATTATTGTGCTGTTCTGGTGAGTAATTATTGTGCAGTGCTGGAGATTAGTTATTGTGCCGTGCTGGTGAGTAATTATTGTGCCGTTGTGGAGATTAGTTATTGTGCCATGCTGGTAAGTAATTATTGTGCCGTGCTGGAGATTAGTTATTGTGCCGTGCTGGTAATTATTGTGCCGTTGTGGAGATTAGTTATTGTGCCATGCTGGTGAGTAATTATTGTGCAGTGCTGGTGAGTAATTATTGTGCCGTGTTGGTGAGTAATTATTGTGCCGTGCTGGTGAGTAATTATTGTGCAGTGCTAGAGATTAGTTATTGTGCCGTGCTGGTGAGTAATTATTGTGCAGTGCTGGTGAGTAATTATTGTGCCGTGCTGGTGAGTAATTATTGTGCCGTGCTGGTGAGCAATTATTGTGCAGTGCTGGAGATTAGTTATTGTGCCGCTCTGGGTGTTAATTTTTGTTCCGTGCTGGGGGTTAATTATGGTAAGATTTCCTCTTAGCTCCTGCTTTGGTGTCACCTTAAAATGTAGATTTTTAGATGACTTTTGACATGCTCAGGATGGTGGAATGTCACATAGACACAGTCAGAAGCGTTGCTGATGAACGCCCTTGAAGTGAAGACGGTGTTCTCAGGAATCTCCGAGTCAGCATATGTGGGAAGTACGAGCGAACAAAGAGCCGCGGGCTGTGCGAAGTCGTGTTGTCACTACGTGGACCTGCGTTTAGTTTCCATAGTAATCCCTCGCCGGAGTTTCTATTTTCTCACCTCCGATATAATTTTCTCGTCACACAATATGGCGGCTCTGAACATTCACGCTCCTCCATGTCCTGACTTCTACCCGACTCTAACAGCGCCCTTCGATTTTCACACTGTGGCCGAGCGCCGTCATCTAACCCACATCATCATTTTTTTTTTTCACGTGGAGAAGGAAAATGTATAACTGAAGTAAAACGCGTAAATCCACTGGCTTTCCGATTCGATGATACGCAAGGAAAGACGGCAGATGTGGGGCTAATGATGCCGCTGCGGGGCCCCCTCTGTACACTGATCACACGGAATACGCGGATGTATACAATGTACAGCTTCTCCGGCGCTGTACCGCAAGGTGCGTATACAGTCGTTGGAAGCCGCGTCATGCCGATGCGGGGAAACTATTGTAAACTTTCCACACAGGCCCACGTGAGGCGCAGGGGTTTGGATTTCTTCACAGAGCGCCTCACGGTGGCCAGGGCAGGAAATGCTACAGTAACACGATAGGAAAAAGTTACTCCATTTTCTTTGGGGGACTTGTTCAGGTTACATTGTATCCCATCACACATTGCTTGTTCAGGTTACATTGTATCCCATCACACATTGCTTGTTCCGGTTACATTGTATCCCATCACACATTGCTTGTTCCGGTTACATTGTATCCCATCACACATTGCTTGTACAGGTTACATTGTATCCCATCACGCATTGCTTGCTCAGGTTACATTGTATCCCATCACACACAGCTTGTACAGGTTACATTGTATCCCATCACGCATTGCTTGCTCAGGTTACATTGTATCCCATCACACACAGCTTGTTCAGGTTACATTGTATCCCATCACCACACCGCTTGTTCAGGTTACATTGTATCCCATCACACACAGCTTGTTCAGGTTACATTGTAACCCATCACACACAGCTTGTTCAGGTAACATTGTATCCCATCACACACAGCTTGTACAGGTTACATTGTATCCCATCATACATCGCTTGTTCAGGTTACATTGTATCCCATCACACACAGCTTGTTCAGGTTACATTGTATCCCATCATACATCGCTTGTTCAGGTTACATTGTATCCCATCACACATTGCTTGCTCAGGTTACATTGTATCCCATCACGCATTGCTTGCTCAGGTTACATTGTATCCCATCACACATAAAACCCCCATATGTGGGATCAGATACCCCGGGAAATCGCAGGGTGCGTGTAATCCTAGCAATGGTCGGGAATCAGGTGTAATACACATCAATGGAAGATTTCCCGTCCAATCGTTTTCGGCTCCAATTAGCGGCGGTGGCGGCGGGGCTCCGCAGGGACTCGCAGCAAAGTGGCCTCAGAAGACGGCAGCGTTGGCGTGCAGCCAGATCTGAAGAGGTGTGCGGCTGTAATCTGCGCGGCTGGCGGACTCGTCCAGTTCATACTGGTGACAGATGGTGACACACAGCGTGACCCTCTCCAGAGGACACAGAGAGGGGGGGGGGGCAGACAGAGGTGTGCGCCGGTATCGGCAATACTCCACTTCCAACAATGGCTTCATTCATGACAACCGCTGTGTACCAAAGAAGTGTTTATGTTTCCCATGGCAACCGGATTACAACTGTCATTTTTCTTAAAGGGGCAATCCGTAGGATAAAAAAATTGAGAAGAGTAATAGGAAAGATTTTCCTTGATGGGGTTTGTAAGGATGTTTTATTTCATTGTGATCACCGCCAACCCTGCCGAGGGTGATACTTTTCAGACAATGCGTGTCACGGTCCCACCTCCTGGCAATGCCCACCCTGACCTTTCACCCTCCTGTAAGCCCAGTGAAAGCCCCTCCCCTGCCCACCCTGACCTCTCACCCCTCTGTAAGCTCAGCAGAAGCCACTCCCCTGCCCACCCTGACCTCCCACCCTCCTGTAAGCCCAGCAGCAGTGACTCCCCTCCTCACCCTGACCTCTCACCCTCCTGTAAGCTCAGTGAAAGCCCCTCCTCTGACCTCTCACCCTCCTGTAAGCTCAGTAGAAGCCACTGCCCTGCCTACCCTGACCTCTCACCCTCCTGTAGGCTCAGTGAAAGCCCCTCCCCTGCCTACCCTGACCTCTCACCCTCCTGTAAGCTCAGTAGAAGCCCCTCCCCTGCCCTCCCTGACCTCTCATCCTCCTGTGAGCTCAGTGAAAGCCCCTCCCCTGCCCACCCTGACTTCTCACCCTCTTGTAGGCTTAGTGAAAGCCCCTCCCCTGCCCACCCTGACCTCTCATCCTCCTGTTAGCTCAGTGAAAGCCCTTCCCCTGGCCACCCAGACCTCTTACCCTCCTGTAAGCCCAGCAGAAGCCACTCCCCTGCTCACCCTGACCTCTAATTCTCCTGTAAGCGCAGTGAAAGCCCTCCCCTGCCTACCCTGACCTCTCACCCTCCTGTAAGTCCAATAAAGTCCCTTCCCTGCCCGCTCTGACCTTTCACCCTCCTGTGAGCCCCTCAAAGCCCCACCCCTGTGAACCTTGATCTCTCACCTTCATGCAAGCCCATTTAAACCCCTCCCCCTCCCACCCACAAAGAGCAAACACTCCTACCAGAACTGAGCACTTCTTTCTGATACATGTCCAAATTCCGCCTGACCCCTTTACCTGCTACTGCAGCACCGGGCCCCGAAGAATGAAGCAATATGACGCCATCAGAGGTGAAGCCAGGACACCTGTGCCGATGTCCCCTCCTCTCTGACACCCTTGAAGGTGCCTCGGCTGGCAGTCTGCTCAGTTGTGCAAGAGGCAGGTATTATTCCGCCATTGAAAGGCATGACGTCATCAGACCGCCCCAGGCTGTAAAGTGTCTGATTTGTCTCATTTCAAATGTACTTAAGACCTATAACTGGCGCTGGAAGCATGCCAAAATGGCTCACAACTGGGAGATCACTTTAGCATTCCCCGAGTGCACCCAACACACGGAGACCCAACAAACAGTCAAATACAACCAATGAAATGGCTTCCTTGTCAACCCAGTTCCTGCTACCTAGACAAATGCTGCGCCTGGGCCCACCCCGCCTGGTGTCACGAGTGGCCGCACACGGGAGTTAATCATTCACAAGAACTAGCTGGAGCAGCATAAAACATTCAAATAACTTCCTATTCCTAATTATTGCAGACAGGTTTGTTTTATGGTCCAATGGAGGTGATACTCCGGGGAAATAAATACCATCTAGATGCCTTCATCGTGTATTCTCCTCGGTAGGCTTCGGGCGTTTCTTCCAGATCTGTGCAGCAATCTGGGGTGAGACTTCCTGGAATAAAGACTGCTCCTGCTGGGCTCTTCTTGTGGTCTTGTCTCCGCCCCCCTCCTGTAATTTTCAGCAGGCAGCCAGTAGTGGGTGGAGCTTGCAGGGCCCCTGCCACAGTTCTGCACTCTCTCCTTGTGCAGGGTGACTGGTCTGGTCTCCGCCTTCTCCTGGGCTCTTTTTAGTGGGTGGAGCCTGCTGCCCCCTACCACAGTTCCGCTTTCTCTCCTTGTGCAGGGTGACTGGTCTTGTCTCCACCCCCTCCTGGGCTCCTTTAGTGGGTGGAGCTTGCTGCCCCCTCCCACAGTTCTGCACTCTCTCCTTGTGCAGGGTGACTGGTCTCGTCTCCACCCCCTCCTGGGCTCTTTTAGTGGGTGGAGCTTGCTGCCCCCTCCCACAGTTCTGCACTCTCTCCTTGTGCAGGGTGACTGGTCTCGTCTCCACCCCCTCCTGGGCTCTTTTTAGTGGGTGGAGCTTGCTGCCCCCTCCCACAGTTCTGCACTCTCTCCTTGTGCAGGGTGACTGGTCTCGTCTCCACCCCCTCCTGGGCTCTTTTAGTGGGTGGAGCTTGCTGCCCCCTCCCACAGTTCTGCACTCTCTCCTTGTGCAGGGTGACTGGTCTCGTCTACGCCCCCTTCTGGGCTCTTTTAGTGGGTGGAGCCTGCTGCCCCCTCCCACTGTTCCACTCTCTCTCCTTGTGCAAGGTGACTGGTCTTGTCTCCGCCCCCTCCTGGGCTTTTGTAGTGGGTGGAGCCTGCTGGCCCCCTCCCAGTTCCGCTCTCTCCTTGTGCAGGGTGACTTGTCTGGTCTCTGCCTTCTCCTGGGCTCTTGTAGTGGGTGGAGCCTGCTGCCCCCTCCCACTGTTCCACTCTCTCTCCTTGTGCAAGGTGACTTGTCTGGTCTCTGCCCCCTCCTGGGCTTTTGTAGTGGGTGGAGCCTACTGGCCCCCTCTCACAGTTCCGCTCTCTCTCCTTGTGCAGGGTGACTAGCCTTGTCTCCGCCTTCTCCTGGGCTCTTGTAGTGGGTGGAGCTTGCTGGGCCCCTCCCAGTTCCGCTCTCTCTCCTTGTGCAGGGTGACTGGTCTGGTTTCCGCCTCCTCCTGGGCTTTTGTAGTGGGTGGAGCTTGCTGGGACCCTCCCACAGTTGCGCTCTCTCTCCTGGTGTAGGGTGACTGGCCTTGTCTCCGCCTCCTCCTGGGCTCTTGTAGTGGGTGGAGCCTGCTGCCCCCTCCCACAATTCTGCTCTCTGCACAGGCTATGTACAGCCCAGTGATGATGTCACTTCTACATTTACAAGGTAATATCTGTGTTTGTAAAGGCATTTGTTGGATTTATATCTTAATTATTGAGAAATATATTTTTTTCCTTCCAGTTTTAGGTGCTCAGTTTTTGCTGGTTGGTGTGAGCGTCAGATGACCCGCCATCAGGTGAGTACCAGCGGGTACAGGCCGATAAGCCTTTAGACAAACAGCGAAGGCGCAGGCAGGCAGAAAAAGTGCGGCGTCAGCTCCGGGGTGACGGCCTGTGTCTAATAAGAAGAGGCAGAGCGTGTACACAGCGTGCAAATCGCGTCCCGTCATTAACGCCAAACTTTATTCACGCTTCAGCAGCTCCAAGAGGTCGGCGGGAGGAGAGGGGAGGGGACGGCGCAGCCACAAAAAAAATAAATGGCGAGAATCCAGATTCGGGTAGTTTTAGGTCTCTTAGTTATCCATTATGGTGGCCATTGGCGAGCAATGCGTCTGCGATACCCAACAAAGCAGAAAGTCTGAGATGTCTACCTGAAGTTCTTATTGGAGGAGACAGAAAACTTTGGGGGTTTCATATGTGACCTCTGACCTTCCCTTCAGTCTTGCACAGGTGTACCGGCTCCTCCCCTTCAGTCTTGCACAGGTGTACCGGCTCCTCCCCTTCAGTCTTGCACAGGTGTCCCGGCTCCTCCCCTCCAGTCTTTTATAGATGTCCAGGCTCCTCCCCTTCAGTCTTGCACAGGTGTCCCGGCTCCTCCCCTTCAGTCTTGCACAGGTGTCCCGGCTCCTCCCCTTCAGTCTTGCACAGGTGTCCCGGCTCCTCCCCTTCAGTCTTGCACAGGTGTCCCAGCTCCTCCCCTCCAGTCTTGCACAGGTGTCCCAGCTCCTCCCTTTCAGCCTTGCACAGGTGTACTGGCTCCTCCCCTTCAGTCTTGCACAGGTGTCCCGGCTCCTCCCCTCCAGTCTTGCACAGGTGTCCCAGCTCCTCCCTTTCAGCCTTGCACAGGTGTACCGGCTCCTCCCCTTCAGTCTTGCACAGGTGTACTGGCTCCTCCCCTTCAGTCTTGCACAGGTGTACAGGCTCCTCCCCTTCAGTCTTGCACAGGCGTCCCGGCTCCTCCCCTTCAGTCTTGCACAGGTGTCCCGGCTCCTCCCCTCCAGTCTTGCACAGGTGTCCCAGCTCCTCCCTTTCAGCCTTGCACAGGTGTACCGGCTCCTCCCCTTCAGTCTTGCACAGGTGTACTGGCTCCTCCCCTTCAGTCTTGCACAGGTGTACAGGCTCCTCCCCTTCAGTCTTGCACAGGCGTCCCGGCTCCTCCCCTTCAGTCTTGCACAGGTGTCCCAGCTCCTCCCCTCCAGTCTTGCACAGGTGTCCCGGCTCCTCCCCTGGAATGAAACGTCTTCCTCTGATGTCACTGCACACTGGTGAGCCTTTCACAATGTGCATTAGAAGCTGCAGCCAATCAGGTAGAGCTCCGCCTCATTTCCTGGCTGAAGGACTTCCAGCATCATCTATCTCTTTCCTCCCCAGTCTGACTGTCCCTGGCCCCGCCCCTTTCATTGGGGCCCAGTGTCACATGTGGGCGTTACCTATGTAAATGCAGCCTGCCTAGGAAAGCCCACTCCTCCAGACTGACACCCACCCATGAAGGCATTTTGATATTTGCATAACTCCTCCTACTGCTTGCATCAGGACTGAGGGCCACTGAAAATAAGAACTGAGGCAGGGTGCTGTGATGTTTTCAGCACTCTGCTCACCTCCACCAGTAATGACCTGCCTGCATTGCATAGAGAAGCACAGAGACCAAGTAATGACATCATAGGAACGACAAACCCCAAAATGGAAAGCTGCACCCAACTGAGAAAACAGATTTCCTTTCATTTCCTAAACCAGAGGCACAACAGTTAAATGAGAGGAAAAATCTTAACGCAAGTGAAAATCCCCTTATAAGACAGGTGTCCCCATTGTGAGGTTTCCCCTCACTTCCTGTTCTCGTGACAACCAAAACAGTTTTGGGTTACCCATCGCTTTCTGTCCTGGTGACACCAGAGCAAAGAGGATGAAGAGGGGACACAGTATTATGATATAATGTAAAAGAATAATAAATATAAATATATATATTTATTAAATATACATTTTAAATTAAATTCTATAATTTAAAATGATAAATAATAATCTAAAACTATAAAATTGAATAAAAAGCCCACACAGGCTTCAATGGTCATCACCCAATTTGGTTGGGTGTGTATCGCGGGCGGTTTGCTGAATGGGCGTGGCCAGGGGCGGGCTGACAACTCATGGGGCCCCCGGGCAATAGGGGATCATGGGGCCCCTGTGTCCTCGCCCAAACTCAAAAAAGCCTATGAAAAAGGTACCAGGGGCATCTCATGGGGCCCCCTACTGACCCCGGGCCCTCAGGCAGTGCCCGAGTTTCCAAATGGTCAGTCCTCCCCTGGGCGTGGCAATGTCACGTGAAGCCGGGATTGTACGGACGGATTGTAACGTGCGTGGTCTGCTCTCGGTTGGATGAGATTAAATTGCTGACTCGAGATCCAATAGGCTGCTCTGCGGAAACAAAATGGCGTAAGGTGTGGGGGGGAGGGGTGTGGCTCCGCCTTGATATCAGCTGTCCTTTCCCAGGTTGGTGAACGTCTTGGCAGGCGCGGTGGGGGGCAGGGAGGGCGCCCGGGCCGCGTGCTTCCCCCTCGTCTGCTCACACGGTACACAATGACATCATCTCATTAGATCTAATTATAGAAAGAAGGAAGAAAAATAATAATTCCTCCACCCACGGCCAAAACAGCAGAGCGAGGCAGAGCAAAAATAATCGCATGTTCTCCCACGGCGGAGCTCCGGAGAGGGTGACACGTGGGCATGCACTCTACATCCCATTAAAGGGGAACCCCTCACGGCCCCATGGTGGCCACCAGCTGTGTGACGTCCTACAGCCCATGGTCCAGATAACAAATTAACTTTTGTAAAGTCCTCGGGAACACGTCAAGGGATCCAGGTCCAGGGCACGGAGGGCGGTCTTCCCTTGTCCAAGGTCTCTCCTAGGACACTTGGGCTGGCACCCTAAATTCTTTTTAAAGGGGAACCCTTCTCAGATATATCGTGGTCACCAGCTGTGTGACGTCCTACAAAGTCGTAGAATTGTTTCCAGATAAGAAATTAACTTTTGTAAAGTCCTCGGGAACACGTCAGGGGATTCAGGTCCAGGGCACAGAGGGTGGTCTTCCCTTGGGAGTCCAAGGTCTCTCCTAGGACACCTGGGCTGGCACTCTAAATTCTTTTTAAAGGGGAACCCTTCTCAGATATATCGTGGTCACCAGCTGTGTGACGTCCTACAAAGTCGTAGAATGGTTTCCAGATAAGAAATTAACTTTTTTAAAGTCCTCGGGAACATGTCAAGGGATCCAGGGCATAGAGGGCGGTCCTCCCTTATCCAAGGTCTCTCCTAGGACACCTGGGCTGGCACTCTGAATTCTTTTAAAGGGGAACCCTGGAACCCTTCTCAGATATATCGTGGTCACCAGCTGTGTGACGTCCTACAAAGTTGTAGAATGGTTTCCAGAAAAGAAATGAACTCTTTAAAGTCCTCGGGAACACGTCAAGGGATCCAGGTCCAGGGCACGGAGGGCGGTCTTCCCTTGTCCAAGGTCTCTCCTAGGACACCTGGGCTGGCACTCTGAATTCTTTTAAAGGGGAACCCTTCCCAGATATATTGTGGCCACCAGCTGTGTGATGTCCTACAAAGCATACAACAGTTTCCAGATAAGATATTTACTTTTAGAAAGTCCCTTAGAACTTGTAAAGAGATCCGCAGTAGGCGTTCTTCCCTTGGGCGTCCCAGGTATTTTCTGGTACACGTGGGCTTGCACTCTAAAACTCTTTAAGGGGGAACCCCCAACAGCCCCACTGTGGTCACCACCTATGTGAAATCCTACAAAGTATACAATTGTTTCCAGATAAGAAATCGACTTTTATAAAAGTCAGGAACATGTGACAAGATCCCTGTCTGGGGTGCAGTTGGAGGTCTTCCCTAGGGTGTCTTAAAGGGGAACCCCTTTCAGATCTATCATGGTCACCAGCTGTGTGACATCCTACAAAGTCGTAAGAACGGTTTCCAAGAAATGTACTTTTATAAAGTCCCCTAGATCACGTGAAGAGATCCCAGTCCAGTACACAGTGGGTGGTCTTCCCTTGGACATCCCGGGTCCTTCCTGGGACAAGTGGCCTTGTACTCTAAATCCCTTTAAAGGGGAACCCCTCTCAGCTCCATTGTGGCCACCAGCTGTGTGACGTCCTACAAAGCATATGATGGCCTGCAGATAAGAAATTTAGAAACATATAAAGCGATCCAAGTTCAGGACACAGAGGGGGATCTTTCCTTGGGCATCCCAGGTCTTTCCTGGGACAAGTGGGCTTGCACTCTAAATCCCTGTAAAGGGAAACCCCTCCAAGACCCATCATGCCCAGCAGTTGTGTGGATCCTACAAAGCATATCATAGTTTCCAGATAAGAAATTTATTTTAATAAAAGTCGGAAACATAAGTGACCCAAGTTCAGGACGCAGTCTTCCCTTGGCCATCCCAGGTCTTTCCTGGAACATGTGGGCCTTTAAGGGGGAACCCTCTCAGACCCATCATAGCCACCTGCTGTGTGGATCCTACAAAGAATATCATGGGTTCCAAATGAGAAATTTACTTTAATAAAGTCCCCAGGAAGACAAAAAGAGATCCCAGTCCTGAGCATGGTGGGCGGTTCCCTTGGGTGTCCCTGGTCTTTTCTGAACAGGTGGGCTTCCACTCTAAGTCCATTTAAAAGGGAACCCCTCTAAGTCCTACCATGTCCGCCAGCTGTGTGATGTCCTACAAAGCATATGATGGTCTACAGATAAGAAATTTACTTTTATAAACTCCCTGAGAACACGTGGAATGATCCAATTCCAGGGCACAAAGGGTGGTCTTCCCTTAGGCATCCTAGGTCTTTTATGGAACATGTGGGCTTGCACTCTAAATGCATTTAAAGGAGATCCCCTCACAGCCTCATTGTGGCCAATGGCTGGGTGACCTCCTCCAAAGTATACAAAAGTTTCCAGATTCCAAATTTACTCTTATAAAGTCCCTGAAAAAACATAAAGAGATCCCAATCCAGGGCATGGTGGGCGGACTTCCCTTGGGCATCTCATGTATTTTGTGGAACATGTGGGCTTGCACTCTAAAAATCTTTAAAGGGGAACCCCTAACAGCCCCCCTGATGTGTATTGTCCTACAAAGCTACAATGGTTTCCAGATTAGGTACTGATTTTTAATAAAGTTGGGAACACGTGAAGGGATCCAAGTCCAGGACGCGGTGGGCGGTCTTCTCTTGGGAGTCCCGGTTCTTTCCTGGACGATGTGAAGTGATCCCAGTCCAGGGTGCGGCAGGTGTTCTTCCCTTGGGAGTCCCGGTTCTTTCCTGGACGATGTGAAGTGATCCCAGTCCAGGGTGCGGCAGGTGTTCTTCCCTTGGGAGTCCCGGTTCTTTCCTGGAACATGTGAAGCGATCCCAGTCCAGGGCGCGGTAGGTGGTCTTCCCTTGGGAGTTCCGGGGTCTTTCCTGGAACATGTGAAGCGATCCCAGTCCAGGGTGCGGTAGGTGTTCTTCCCTTGGGAGTCCCGGTTATTTCCTGAAACATGTGAAGTGATCCCAGTCCAGGGTGCGGTAGGTGGTCTTCCCTTGGGAGTCCCGGTTCTTTCCTGGAACATGTGAAGTGATCCCAGTCCAGGGCGCGGTAGGTGGTCTTCCCTTGGGAGTCCCGGTTCTTTCCCGGAACATGTGGAGCGATCCCAGTCCAGGGCGCGGTAGGTGGTCTTCCCTTGGGAGTCCCGGTTCTTTCCTGGAACATGTGAAGTGATCCCAGTCCAGGGCGCGGTAGGTGGTCTTCCCTTGGGAGTCCCGGTTCTTTCCTGGAACATGTGAAGTGATCCCAGTCCAGGGCGCGGTAGGTGGTCTTCTCTTGGGAGTCCTGGTTCTTTCCTGGAACATGTGAAGCGATCCCAGTCCAGGGCGCGGTAGGTGGTCTTCCCTTGGGAGTCTCAGGTATTTCATGGAACATGTGAAGCGATCCCAGTCCAGTCTTCCCTTGGGAGTCCCGGTTCTTTCCTAGAACATGTGAAGCGATCCCAGTCCAGGGCGCGGTAGGTGGTCTTCCCTTGGGAGTCCTGGTTCTTTCCTGGAACATGTGAAGCGATCCCAGTCCAGGGCGCGGTAGGTGGTCTTCCCTTGGGAGTCTCAGGTATTTCATGGAACATGTGAAGCGATCCCAGTCCAGTCTTCCCTTGGGAGTCCCGGTTCTTTCCTAGAACATGTGAAGCGATCCCAGTCCAGGGCGTGGTAGGTGTTCTTCCCTTGGGAGTCCCGGTTCTTTCCTGGAACATGTGAAGTGATCCCAGTCCAGGGCGTGGTAGGTGGTCTTCCCTTGGGAGTCCCGGTTCTTTCCTGGAACATGTGAAGCGATCCCAGTCCAGGGCGCGGTAGGTGGTCTTCCCTTGGGAGTCCCGGTTCTTTCCTGGAACACGTGGGTTTACGCTCTAAATCATTCTAAAAGGAGAACCCCTCTCAGCCCCATCGTGGCCACCAGCTGTCCTACAAAGTGTACGATGGTTTCCAGATAAGAAAATGTACTTTTATAAAGTCGTGAACATATAAAGAGATCCAAGTCCAGGATGTGGTGGGTCGTCATTCCTTGGGCAACCCGCGTTCTCAGTGCAAGCAGTTCTTTCCTGGAACATGTGAAGCAATCCCAGTCCAGGGCGTGGTAGGTGGTCTTCCCTTGGGAGTCCCGGTTCTTTCCTGGAACATGTGAAGTGATCCCAGTCCAGGGCGTGGTAGGTGTTCTTCCCTTGGGAGTCCCGGTTCTTTCCTGGAACATGTGAAGTGATCCCAGTCCAGGGCGTGGTAGGCGGTCTTCCCTTGGGAGTCCCGGTTCTTTCCTGGAACATGTGAAGCGATCCCAGTCCAGAGCGCGGTAGGTGGTCTTCCCTTGGGAGTCCCGGTTCTTTCCTGGAACATGTGAAGCGATCCCAGTCCAGGGCGCGGTAGGTGGTCTTCCCTTGGGAGTCCCGATTCTTTCCTGGAACATGTGAAGCGATCCCAGTCCAGGGCGCGGTAGGTGGTCTTCCATGGGAGTCCATGGGGTTCTTTCCTGGAACACGTGGGCTTACGCTCTAAATCACTCTAAAAGGAGAACCCCTCTCAGCCCCATCGTGGCCACCAGCTGTCCTACAAAGTGTACAATGGTTTCCAGATAAGAAAATGTACTTTTATAAAGTCGTGAACATATAAAGAGATCCAAGTCCAGGATGTGGTGGGTCGTCATTCCTTGGGCAACCCACGTTCTCTGTGCAAGCAGTTCTTTCCTGGAACATGTGAAGTGATCCCAGTCCAGGGCGCAGTAGGTGGTCTTCCATGGGAGTCCCGGTTCTTTCCTGGAACATGTGAAGCGATCCCAGTCCAGGGCGCGGTAGGTGGTCTTCCCTTGGGAGTCCCGGTTCTTTCCTGGAACATGTGAAGCGATCCCAGTCCAGGGCGCGGTAGGTGGTCTTCCATGGGAGTCCCGGTTCTTTCCTGGAACATGTGAAGCGATCCCAGTCCAGGGCGCAGTAGGTGTTCTTCCCTTGGGAGTCCCGGTTCTTTCCTGGAACATGTGAAGTGATCCCAGTCCAGGGTGCAGTAGGTGTTCTTCCATGGGAGTCCCAGTTCTTTCCTGGAACATGTGAAGTGATCCCAGTCCAGGGCGCGGTAGGTGGTCTTCCATCGGAGTCCCGGTTCTTTCCTGGAACATGTGAAGCGATCCCAGTCCAGGGCTCGGTAGGTGGTCTTCCCTTGGGAGTCCCGATTCTTTCCTGGAACATGTGAAGCGATCCCAGTCCAGGGCGCGGTAGGTGGTCTTCCATGGGAGTCCATGGGGTTCTTTCCTGGAACACGTGGGCTTACGCTCTAAATCACTCTAAAAGGAGAACCCCTCTCAGCCCCATCGTGGCCACCAGCTGTCCTACAAAGTGTACAATGGTTTCCAGATAAGAAAATGTACTTTTATAAAGTCGTGAACATATAAAGAGATCCAAGTCCAGGATGTGGTGGGTCGTCATTCCTTGGGCAACCCACGTTCTCTGTGCAAGCAGTTCTTTCCTGGAACATGTGAAGTGATCCCAGTCCAGGGCGCAGTAGGTGGTCTTCCATGGGAGTCCCGGTTCTTTCCTGGAACATGTGAAGCGATCCCAGTCCAGGGCGCGGTAGGTGGTCTTCCATGGGAGTCCCGGTTCTTTCCTGGAACATGTGAAGCGATCCCAGTCCAGGGCGCAGTAGGTGTTCTTCCCTTGGGAGTCCCGGTTCTTTCCTGGAACATGTGAAGTGATCCCAGTCCAGGGTGCAGTAGGTGTTCTTCCATGGGAGTCCCAGTTCTTTCCTGGAACATGTGAAGTGATCCCAGTCCAGGGCGCGGTAGGTGGTCTTCCATGGGAGTCCCGGTTCTTTCCTGGAACATGTGAAGCGATCCCAGTCCAGGGCGCGGTAGGTGGTCTTCCCTTGGGAGTCCCGATTCTTTCCTGGAACATGTGAAGCGATCCCAGTCCAGGGCGCGGTAGGTGGTCTTCCATGGGAGTCCATGGGGTTCTTTCCTGGAACACATGGGCTTACGCTCTAAATCACTCTAAAAGGAGAACCCCTCTCAGCCCCATCGTGGCCACCAGCTGTCCTACAAAGTGTACAATGGTTTCCAGATAAGAAAATGTACTTTTATAAAGTCGTGAACATATAAAGAGATCCAAGTCCAGGATGTGGTGGGTCGTCATTCCTTGGGCAACCCACGTTCTCTGTGCAAGCAGTTCTTTCCTGGAACATGTGAAGTGATCCCAGTCCAGGGCGTGGTAGGTGGTCTTCCCTTGGGAGTCCCGGTTCTTTCCTGGAACATGTGAAGTGATCCTAGTCCAGGGCGTGGTAGGTGGTCTTCCCTTGGGAGTCCCGGTTCTTTCCTGGAACATGTGAAGCGATCCCAGTCCAGGGCGTGGTAGGTGGTCTTCCCTTGGGAGTCCCGGTTCTTTCCTGGAACATGTGAAGTGATCCCAGTCCAGGGCGCAGTAGGTGGTCTTCCATGGGAGTCCCAGTTCTTTCCTGGAACATGTGAAGTGATCCCAGTCCAGGGCGCGGTAGGTGGTCTTCCATGGGAGTCCCGGTTCTTTCCTGGAACATGTGAAGTGATCCCAGTCCAGGGCGTGGTAGGTGGTCTTCCCTTGGGAGTCCCGGTTCTTTCCTGGAACATGTGAAGCGATCCCAGTCCAGAGCGCGGTAGGTGGTCTTCCCTTGGGAGTCCCGGTTCTTTCCTGGAACATGTGAAGTGATCCCAGTCCAGGGCACGGTAGGTGATCTTCCCTTGAGAGTCCCGGTTCTTTCCTGGAACATGTGAAGCGATCCCAGTCCAGGGCGCGGTAGGTGGTCTTCCATGGGAGTCCCGGTTCTTTCCTGGAACATGTGAAGCGATCCCAGTCCAGGGCGCGGTAGGTGGTCTTTCCTTGGGAGTCCCGGTTCTTTCCTGGAACATGTGAAGCGATCCCAGTCCAGGGAGCGGTAGGCGGTCTTCCCTTGGGAGTCCCGGTTCTTTCCTGGAACATGTGAAGCGATCCCAGTCCAGGGCGCGGTAGGTGGTCTTCCATGGGAGTCCCGGTTCTTTCCTGGAACATGTGAAGCGATCCAAGTCCAGGGCGTGGTAGGTGGTCTTCCCTTAGTCTATGAGGGTGTCAGGCATCGGGATTTGCAGGGGAGTGCGGTTTGGGTTCCGCTTAGTCGGTAGCTCCTGGCTAGAAATAGTCTGTCTTGCAAGCAATACATATGCAACGTTCTGCCATGGCAACCACGCTACGTGGGAAGAGACTGACTGAGTGCAGGAGAGACGGTGGTGGTGGTGGGGGGGGGGGTGTTCTGTAGTCTGAAAATTAAAGAGCAGTGCTAGGTGGAACACTTTATAAACCGGAAGCCACTGCAATAAAGAACGACCCTGCTGGCAGAGCATGCTGGCTCATACCCGCGTGGTCAGCCGGTGACAACAATAGCTCGGGTGGAAAGCCCTTCAGGACAGGTAAAGGACCGACGATTGGCCAATAAAGGATTTTTTTGGCCGATTGGCGCTTACTATTGGCTGCAGCGTACACCCTGCGCTGGCCGGCGTTCTCCGGCAACACCTGAATCAGATAGGCAACGGTCTGAACGCAGCGAAGCGAGGAGGAAATCCAAGGTCACCACCAGCGGGGACACAGAGGGACAATGACGCATTGAAGTCAATCAGCTGAAACGAGTGTGGGAGACGGAGAACCCCCCCCCCACCCCCCAGGATCCTGTGTCATTGGCAGCCGCCCAGGTGCATTGTGGGGGGAGGGTTGTCAGGTAGTCGTGGAGGTGTTTGATCACCAAGTCAAGCTCTCGGCTTCAAAGCAGAACCACAAATGTTTTCTTTTACATCCCAAATTTTGGGTTGACATCAGAACAGTCATAGAGGGGACCGACGGGGACCCCGGGGTCACACCAGAATTCCTACACTTTGCAGGGATTTCTTCTCACCTGACAGGGTCCTGTTTTAGCTATGGGACAGGAAGTGAAGAGAAATCTCCCCAATGGGACACAGATGGCAAAAAAAAACCTGCCCGGGGTTATAACCCTTCCTTACTCCATCCAAAATGAAAAACAAAAAAAGTTTTGCCTTCAGTTAGACTTTAATGTCCGAGTTCCTGTGTTTTCTCTCTACATGACCACCAGACGGGTGTGAAGAACTGACCGACGGCAGTCTCCATGGAGGTGAAAGAACCACAATGCTCAAAAACAGCCGGACCCGGTGTCATGGACGAGGATCCCCATCCGGCAGGAGAACGTTTACCTGATTATAGGAACATACCGAGGCTGCAATGTCAGAGAAAAGGGGGCATGCTGAAGTCACTGGGTGCCACAGGATACTTTGGGGTCACATGATGCTCTGGGGGGTCACTGGGCGACCCTGGAACCTCTGGGGGATGCTGGGCGACCCTGGAACCTCTGGGGGACGCTGGGCGACCCCGGAAACCCTGGGGGACGCTGGGCAACCCTGGAAACCCTAGGGGACACTGGGTGACCCTGGAAACCCTGGGGGACACTGGGCGACCCTGGAAACCCTGGGGGACACTGGGCGACCCTGGAAACCCTGGGGGACACTGGGCGACCCTGGAAACCCTGGGGGACACTGGGCGACCCTGGAAACCCTGGGGGACACTGGGCGACCCTGGAAACCCTGGGGGACACTGGGCGACCCTGGAAACCCTGGGGGACACTGGGCGACCCTGGAAACCCTGGGGGACACTGGGCGACCCTGGAAACCCTGGGGGACACTGGGCGACCCTGGAAACCCTGGGGGACACTGGGCAACCCTGGAAACCCTGGGGGACACTGGGCGACCCTGGAAACCCTGGGGGACACTGGAAACTCTGGTGGGGAGGGGTCTTTGGGTGACACTGGAAGCTCTGGTGGGTTACCGGGTGACACAGGTTGCTCTGGAGGTTCCGGAGGGGTCACTGAATCACACAGGATGCTCTGAGGGCCACTTGGCAACACAGGGTGCTCTGGGGTCACTGGGTCACAAAGGATGCTCTGGGGGCCACTTGGCGACGCAGGGTGCTCTGGGTTCACTGGGTCACACAGGATGCTCTGGGGGCCACTTGGCGACACAGGGTGCTCTGGGGTCACTGGGTCACACAGGATGCTCTGGGGGCCACTTGGCGACACGGGGTGCTCTGGGGTCACACAGGATGCTCTGCGCTGGAAGTTCATTTTTTCAAAGCCGAACTGAACAAGCTGAAGATAGAAGCTGATTGGTTGCCATGAACAGCTGCCCCAAATTTGAGAAACACTCCCCTCCCCTCCCCTCCCCCACAGGACATTCTGCACTGGAGTCACGGGTGCACAGGGGACACTGGATGCCCAATGAGTGGACACCGGCATGGAGGAAAGGAACAGCAGCGGGGGGGGGGGGGGGGGCGGGGCTCAGTTTAGCCAATGAGCACAGACATTTCCTGATTAGTATGGCGCCGGTGCTGCAGGTAAAGCCCGGTCCGGCAGAGAGGAGACACGGTCCGGGTTCAGGGGGCAGGCGAGTGTGACACCATGTGATCTGTGCCTAGGCTTGGTGTCACATGACATTTATGCTACAAAACGAGGTGCCCCCCCCCCCCAGAACGCCATCATGGACCCCCCCAATTCTTGTGGATATTAATGACAGGTCCACTTCAATGGAGATGCTGGGAGGGGTGCTGGTGAAGGGCCCTTTATTCAAAGACTACACCCAAGGAGCCGCGCCAAACGGTGGCAGGAAATCGATGCCGGGGGGGGAGGGGGGCACTCAGGGGAGAATTAATCCGTCAGATTATCCCACCGACTAATGCGCTGTTAGGGCGAGCGAATTACCACTAAGTAGCACTTAGGTCCGGGATCGCGGGGATCGCGGGGATTGCGGGACCTTAGAAAGCAAATCCTCTTAAACCGCACTCACCGGCGTTAAGCCGCAGCAGAAACCACTCTGCACGGGGCCACGGTATGTGCCGGCGTCATTCGGGGCCAAAAAAATGACAAAATGCAGCCTCCCCTCCCCCAGTGATCAGACTGTACATTGTAACTTTGTAGAAGGAGAAGGCGGCGTTTCCTGAGTCTCCCCTCCCCCAGGGATCAGACTGTACATTGTAACTTTGTAGAAGGAGGAGGAGGCGGCGTTTCCTCAGTCGTCCCCTCCCCCAGTGATCAGACTGTACATTGTAACTTTGTAGAAGGAGGAGGAGGCGGCGTTTCCGGAGTCTCCCCTCCCCCAGTGATCAGACTGTACATTGTAACTTTGTAGAAGGAGGAGGCGGCGTTTCCTGAGTCTCCCCTCCCCCAGTGATCAGACTGTACATTGTAGCTTTGTAGAAGGAGGAGGAGGCGGCGTTTCCTCAGTCTCCCCTCCCCCAGTGATCAGACTGTACATTGTAACTTTGTAGAAGGAGGAGGAGGCGGCGTTTCCTCAGTCTCCCCTCCCCCAGTGATCAGACTGTACATTGTAGCTTTGTAGAAGGAGGAGGAGGCGGCGTTTCCTGAGTCTCCCCTCCCCCAGTGATCAGACTGTACATTGTAACTTTGTAGAAGGAGGAGGAGGCCGCATTTCCTCAGTCCCCCCTCCCCCAGCGATCAGACTATACATTGTAACTTTGTAGCAAGTCACAGAGCTAGATACTGCAGCCGGGGCAAGAAATGAGAAGTGAGGGGGAAATTATACATTTTGATTGGTCACCGGAATGGGAACAAAAAAAAGGGGAAATCCATCATTATATATTTTCGTTCGATTTTCTAATCATTTGTGGCGGGGTCAAATTCATGTTTGTTTTTGACGGGAAAATTCGAACTGGCAGAAAGGAAAAACGATCAAACTAATTTTGGGTTATCGTTCAGAAATCACATTCGTTTTAAACTCGAATGTTCAAAGCAAAAGACAAATTTTTCGAACGACATTCGCCCCTTCATCGAATTTTTTCAAAGAATTTTCGTACGAACATTTACTCTGGAATCCCAACACATGCCGTAAATGGAGCCTTGACTTCTTCCCAAGTCAGTGGAAAAAGCCACACCCCCCAGGAGCTCAGCCCCACCCCTGCTATTCTGAATGAGAATGACATATGCACGTGCCCACAGAGCTCTGGAATCCCAATGTGAGCCTTGACTTTTGCACAAGTCAGTGGTAAGACACTCCCCCCGAAGAGCTTAGCCCCACCCCTGCTGTTCCTCGTCGCAATGGCGGATTCCCATGTGCCCATAGAGCTGCAGAATCCCAACACAAGCCACGTATGGAGCCTTGACCTCTGCCCAGGTTAGTGGAAAGAACCACTCCCCCAAGGAGCTTAGCCCCACCCTGCTGTTCCATGCTCCAATGACAGACTCCCATGTGCCCAGAGAAGTCTGGAATCCCAATGTAAGTTGTATATGACACCTCGAATTTTGCCCAAGTCAGGCAAAATTCTAGGTCTCATATGCCAAGTAAGACACTCCCCCCAGGAGCTCAGCCCCACCCCTGCTATTCTGAATGTGAATGACAGATACGCACGTGCCCAGAGAACTCTGGAATCCCAATGTCAGCTGTATATGAAACTTTGACTTTTGCACAAGTCAGTGGTAAGACACTCCCCCCCGAAGAGCTTAGCTCCACCCCTGCTGATCCTCATTGCAGTGGCGGATTCACATGTGCCCATAGAGCTGAAGAATCCCAAGACAGGCCACATATGGAGCCTTGACATCTGCCCAGGTCAGCGGAATAAACCACTCCCCCAAGGAGCTCAGCCCCACCTCTGCTGTTCCACGTTCCAATGACAGATTTCCATGTGCTGAGAGAAGTCTGGAATCCCAATGTAAGTTGTATAGGAAACCTCGACTTCTGCCCAAGTCAGTGGAAAGACACTCCCCCTAGGAGCTTAGCCCCACCCCTGTTCAGTAATCCAACTGGAATCCCAAGGCATGCTGTATATGGAGCTTTGACTTCTGCCCAGATCAATGGGAAGAGTCAAGATGCTTAGCCCCGCCCCTGCTGTTCCAAAACCCCACGTGCCCAGAGAGGTCGTGAATCCCACTGCAAGCTGTAAATGAGTAATGCAGGCCATACATGGTTCAAATTCCGAACGATCTTTCGTCCGAAAATCAGAACGTCGTTCGTTCTGTAATCCGATGGTGCCACCAAGGATTTCGAAAAATTTTCACGAATTTTCCAGCATACCCGATAAACGAAATGGGGAGAAAGCACGAAAATCGGCCGGTGCCATCGCTCCACTAACAGAGCGAAAATCAAACGATTATTTAGAGATGAGCGAATCGAACCAGGCGAACCGGAATTCGATACGAATTTCAGGAAAAATTCGATTCGCGTCGAATCCGAATATTTGCCTACTTCGGGTGCGCGAATCGGATTTTTCCCGATCAGCCGGCAAAAGTGTCCCTGCAGAGAGCTCCGCTATTTCTGACAGTTCTCTGACAGTTCCTTCACATGTACAGCGGTTGAAACATTGTATCTATTAGTTTCCATTTAGGATACAGATGTTTCAACCGCTGTACATGTGAAGAAGCTGTCAGAGAACTGTCAGAAATAGAGGAACTCTGCACATACACTTTTTGCCGGTTTGGAATTCTTATTTTCATCCTACTTCTTCTTCTTCTTCTTCATCCTCATCCTCAGAAGAAGAAGAAGAGGATGAGGATGAGGATGAAGAAGAAGAAGAAGAAGTATGATGAAAATAAGAATAATTCCAAGCCGGCAAAAAGTATATCTGCAGAGCTCCGCTATTTCTGACAGTTCTGTGACATTCACTCCATACAGCGGTTGAAACATTGTATCTATTTGTTTCCATAAATGGATCCATTTATGGAAACAAATAGATACAATGTTTCAACCGCTGTATGGAGTGAATGTCACAGAACTGTCAGAAATAGACAGAAACTGTCACAGAACTGTCCTTCTTCTCATCCTTCTCCTTCTTCTCATCCTTCTTCTCATCCTTCTCCTTCTTCTCATCCTTCTCCTTCTTCTCATCCTTCTCCTTCTCCATCTTCTCATCCTTCTCCTTCTCATCCTTCTCCTCATCCTTCTCCTTCTTCTCATCCTTCTTCTTCTTCTCATCCTTCTCCTTCTTCTCATCCTTCTCCTTCTTCTCATCCTTCTCCTTCTCCTTCTTCTCATCCTTCTTCTCCTTCTTCTCATCCTTCTCCTTCTCCTTCTTCTCATCCTTCTCCTTCTTCTCATCCTTCTCCTTCTTCTCATCCTTCTCCTTCTCCTTCTCCTTCTTCTCATCCTTCTCCTTCTTCTCATCCTTCTCCTTCTCCTTCTTCTCATCCTTCTTCTCCTTCTTCTCATCCTTCTCCTTCTTCTCATCCTTCCCCTTCTCCTTCTTCTCATCCTTCTCCTTCTCCTTCTTCTCATCCTTCTCCTTCTCCTTCTTCTCATCCTTCTCCTTCTTCTCATCCTTCTCCTCCTTCTCCTTCTCCTCATCCTTCTCCTTCTCCTTCTTCTCATCCTTCTCCTTCTCCTCATCCTTCTTCTCCATCTTCTCATCCTTCTCCTTCTCCTTCTTCTCATCCTTCTCCTTCTCCTTCTTCTCATCCTTCTCCTTCTCCTTCTTCTCATCCTTCTCCTTCTTCTCCTTCTTCTCATCCTTCTCCTTCTCCTTCTTCTCATCCTTCTCCTTCTTCTCATCCTTCTCCTTCTTCTCATCCTTCTCCTTCTTCTCATCCTTCTCCTTCTTCTCATCCTTCTCCTTCTTCTCATCCTTCTCCTTCTCCTTCTTCTCATCCTTCTCCTTCTTCTCATCCTTCTCCTTCTTCTCATCCTTCTCCTTCTTCTCATCCTTCTCCTTCTTCTCATCCTTCCCCTTCTCCTTCTTCTCATCCTTCTCCTTCTCCTTCTTCTCATCCTTCTCCTTCTCCTTCTTCTCATCCTTCTCCTTCTCCTTCTTCTCATCCTTCTCCTCCTTCTCCTTCTCCTTATCCTTCTTCTCATCCTTCTCCTTCTCCTTCTTCTCCATCTTCTCATCCTTCTCCTTCTCCTTCTTCTCATCCTTCTCCTTCTCCTTCTTCTCATCCTTCTCCTTCTTCTCATCCTTCTCCTTCTTCTCATCCTTCTCCTTCTTCTCATCCTTCTCCTTCTCCTTCTTCTCATCCTTCTCCTTCTTCTCATCCTTCTCCTTCTTCTCATCCTTCTCCTTCCTCATCTCCAAGGGCATTTAAATTAAAGGTACAGTGTTCTGCACTAATTTAAAGGCTCTCTGAAGCCTAGAAACCCTTTTTATAAGTTAACTTCGTAGCGAATTAATTCGCATCGAATCGAATTTCTTCCTGAAATTCGGCGAATCAGCCGAATCGAATTTTTGAATAATTCGCTCATCTCTACGATTATTCTTAGGTCCGATTTTCGTACAAAAATCGCTCAGAATTCGAACCAAGAATAATCGGACGATTTTTACTCTGTTAGTGGGGCGATGGCACCGGCCGATTTTCGTGCTTCCTCCCCATTTCGTTTATCGGGCATGCTGGGAAATTCGTGAAGAACGACCGATTTTCAAACTCATGGGTGGCACCATCGGATTACAGAACGAACGACGTTTCGATTGTCGAACGAAAGATCGTTTGGAATTCGAACCATGTATGGCCTGCATAAGACCCCCGGGGAGCAAAGCCCCACCCAGTTATTCAATATTCCAACAACTAATGCAGGACATACATGGTTCAAATTCGGAACAATCTTTTATCCGAAAATCGGAATGTCGTTCGTTCTGTAATCCGATGGTGCCACCAATAAGTTTGAAAACCGGTCGTTCTTCACGAATTTCCCAGCATGCCCGATAAACGAAATGGGGAGGAACCACGAAAATTGGCCGATGCCATCGCCCCACTAACAGAGTGAAAATCTTGGTTCGAATTCTGAGCGATTTTCGGATGAAAATCGGACCTAAGAATAACGGGCTGATTTTCGCTCTGTTAGTGGGGCGATGGAGCCGGACGATTTTCGTGGTTCCTCCCCATTTCGTTTATCGGGCATGCTGGGAAAATCGTGAAGAACGACCGATTTTCGAACTCATGGGTGGCACCGTCGGATTACAGAACGAACGACGTTTCGATTGTCGGAAGAAAGATCGTTTGGAATTCGAACCATGTATGGCCTGCATAATTCCTGTGCACCCAAAGAGCTCTACGATCCCAATGCACCTCATATGCAGGGCCTTGACTTCTTACTAAGTCAGTGGAAAGAGCAACTCCCCCGAAGAGCTAAGCCCCGCCCCTGCTGTTCCGCATTATATTGCCAAAAGCACAAATATGAAGACGATTCTCTGCGCGATCGTACAAAAAGTCGATACAATATTTATATGACTGCAAAAAGGATGCCTGGGGGCAAAACCTGCGTCTCCCCCCCCCACCTGTCCTGTATATGTTTTTGGACTTCGCCGGCCCTTTAAACGGCTCGTTCTCCTCCAGCCCCGAGTCATTGTGGTCCCCTGTTGTCACTGACAGGAAGACATGACCGGTCGCGCTATCACACCGCCTGCAGGAAACTCCTCACATCCTGTGTCCCTCCGATCGACTTCCTCCCTCCGATCTGTTCTCAGGAGATAGAAGAGGGACCGTCACTCACCGCCTTAATAACCACTCCGCCTGCAGTCCGTTATCAGCTCCGGGACCCGACAGAGGGCCACACGAGGGCCCGGCACCGAATATCTGTGTGTGCACAGCTGGTGTCCTGACAGGGAGGAAATACAGTCTGTTCTGCAGAGCATCTCACCTCCCTACAGATCTGCAGAACATCGCTCCGTCCCCTCCTGACAGATCCATATTGAGATATTCTGCAGATTATCCCACCACTGACCTCTCTAGAGATCTGCGGAACATCGCTCCATCCCCTCCTCCTGCGGACAGATCCATATTGAGATATTCTGCAGATTATTCCATCAAGAGATCTGCAGAGCATTGCTCCATCCCCTCCCTCTCCTGACAGATCCGTATTGATATATTCAGCAGATTATTCCACCACTGACCCCTCTAGAGGTCTGCAGAACATCGCTTCGTCCCATCCCCCTCCTGACAGATCCATATTGATATATTCTGCAGATTATTCCATCTAGAGATCTGCAGAACATCGCTCCATCCCCTCCTGACAGATCCATATTGATATATTCAGCAGATTATTCCACCTCTGACCCCTCTAAAGGTCTGCAGAACATCGCTCCGTCCCATCCCCCACCTGACATCCATTATGATATACACTGCAGATTATTCCATCACTGACCTCTCTAGAGATCTGCAGAACATCGCTCCGTCCCATCCCCCACCTGACATCCATTATGATATACACTGCAGATTATTCCATCACTGACTTCTCTACAGATCTGCAGAACATCGCTCCCTCCCATCCCCCTCCTGACAGACCCATATTGAGATATTCTGCAGATTATTCCATCACTGACCTCTCTAAAGATCTGCAGAACATCGCTCCCTCCCATCTACTTCTTGACAGATACATACTAGATATACTCTGCAGATTTTTCATCTATAGATCTGCAGAACATCGCTCCGTCCCCTCCCCCTCCTGACAGATCCATATTGATATATTCTGCAGATTATTTCACCACTGACCTCTCTAGCGATCTGCAGAACATCGCTCCCTCCCCTCCCCCTCCTGATAGATCCATATTGATATATTCTGCAGATTATTCCATCACTGACCCCTCTACAGATCTGCAGAACATCGCTCCGTCCCATCCCCCTCCTGACAGATCCATATTGATACATTCTGCAGATTATGTCTATAAAGTCATTGGGGGAGGTACGGGGCGCCTCGCTCCTCTGATTTTACACGCTCCCAGTGAGGCTGATTAATACCTGCGCAGTGTGGGGGCGGGGAGTGCGTCATGCGCTGACACAGACAGAGGTAAGTGAACGCTGAGTAATGAGGCTCACACTTGGCTCCGCCTCCCCTTCGGATCAGACTGGCAGGAAATGCCAGAATTATGAGTAGAGGCTGATGCAACGCTCTGTCAATCGGCTGGACCGCCGAACAGCTACCCCTAGTGTCTGAGCGCTGGACGCGCGGCCGCGGCGGGAGCGTGATGGGCAAGAGGAGCGCAGCAGCTGTTCAGCCTTTCACCCAATCATCACCCAGTCATCACCCTTTCATCGCCACAGTCTTTTTTTTTGTATACAGGCTAAAGTGAGCACATTTGTCTTTTAACAAAAACCCCCCCAAAAAAAAAAAAAACCAAAAACCACAAAAACAAAAACAAACAAGAAATGCACTTGAAATCCCTTTTTTTTGTATACAGGCTAAAGTGAGCACATTTGTCTTTTAACAAAAAAAAAAACAAAAAAAAACAAAAAAGAAACAAAAACGCACTTGAAATCCATTTTTTTTTTTTGTGTACACAGGCTAAAGTAAGCACATTTGTCTTTTAACAAAAAAAACAAACAAAAAAACAAACAAAAAAAAAACCAAACAAAACAAAAACAAATAAACAAGAAACACACTTGAAATCCCAAAATATTTGATATTTTTTGATCTCAGAGGAACCCATACAATACAATGATGGAAGTTGCAATTTATGTTGCACGATATTCTATATATATATATTTTTTTTTTTTGAAGAATAGACTCTAGAGAATGAAATGGCGATCGTTGTAATTTTTAATTTTTTATGTCGCGCGGTATTTGCGCAACTATTTTTCAAATGCAATTTTTTTTTTCTGTAAAAAAATACACTTTAGCAAATTACAAATAACAAAAAAAAAAAACACAATATATACCCCAATTTGTAAAATATGAAAGAGGATGTTATGGCGAGTAAATAGATACCCAACATGTCACGCGCTAAAATTACGCACGCTTGTGGAAAGGCGGCAAGCTAGAAAATTACTTATAACCCCCAAACATTATATTTTTTTTTATGACACCCAACCATTATTTTATATATATATATATATATATATATATATATATATATATATATTTTTTTTTTTTTTTTTTTTTTGAAGAATAGAGCATGAAATGGCGATCGTTGTAATTTTTTATGTCACGCGGTATTTGCGCAACTATTTTTCAAATGCAATTTTTTTTTTCTGTAAAAAAATACACTTTAGCAAATTACAAAAAACAAAACAAAAAACAAAAAAAAACAAACCACAATATATACCCCAATTTGTAAAATATGAAAGAGGATGTTATGGCGAGTAAATAGATACCCAACATGTCATGCGCTAAAATTACGCACGCTTGTGGAATGGCGGCAAGCTAGAAAATTACTTATAACCCCCAAACATTATATTTTTTTTAATAACACCCAACCATTATTTTATATATATATATATATATATATATATATATATATATATATATATATAAAATTTATTAATTTTTTTTTTTTGAAGAATAGACTCTAGGGAATGAAATGGCGATCGTTGTAATTTTTTATGTCACGCGGTATTTGCGCAGCTATTTTTCAAATGCAATTTTTTTTTCTGTAAAAAAATACACTTTAGCAAATTACAAATAACAAAACAAAAAAAAAACACAATATATACCCCAATTTGTAAAATATGAAAGAGGATGTTACGGCGAGTAAATAGATACCCAACATGTCACGCGCTAAAATTACGCACGCTTGTGGAATGGCGGCAAGCTAGAAAATTACTTATAACCCCCAAACATTTTATTTTTTTTTATGACACCCAACCATTATTTTATATATATATATATATATATACCGGTATATATATATATATATATTTTTTTTTTTTTTTTGAAGAATAGAGCATGAAATGGCGATCGTTGTAATTTTTTATGTCACGCGGTATTTGTGCAGCTATTTTTCCAATGCAATTTTTTTTTTCTGTAAAAAAATACACTTTAGCAAATTACAAAAAAAAAACAAAAAACAAAAAAAAAAACACAATATATACCCCAATTTGTAAAATATGAAAGAGGATGTTACGGCGAGTAAATAGATACCCAACATGTCACGCGCTAAAATTACGCACGCTTGTGGAGAGGCGGCAAGCTAGAAAATTACTTATAACCCCCAAACATTATATTTTTTTTTATGACACCCAACCATTATTTATATATATATATTTATTTATTTTTGAAGAATAGAGAATGAAATGGCGATCGTTGTAATTTTTTATGTCACGCGGTATTTGCGCAGCTATTTTTCAAATGCACTTTTTTTTTTCTGTAAAAAAATACACTTTAGCAAATTACAAAAAACAAAACAAAAAAAAGACAATATATACCCCAATTTGTAAAATATGAAAGAGGATGTTATGGCGAGTAAATAGATACCCAACATGTCACGCGCTAAAATTACATACGGTCGTGGAATGGCGGCAAGCTAGAAAATAACCCCCAAAAATTACATATTTTTTTTATGACACCCAACCATTATATATATATATATATATATATATATTTTTATTTTTTTTTTAAGAATAGACTCTAGAGAATGAAATGGCGATCGTTGTGTTTATGTCACGCGGTATTTGCGCAGTGGTTTTTCAAATGCAACTTTTTTTTGGAAAAAAAATACACTTTAGCAAATTTAAAAAAAACAATGTATATCCCAGTTTTTTTTGTAAAATATGAAAGAGGATGTGACGGCGAGTAAATAGATACCAAACATGTCACGCGGTAAAATTATGCACACTTGTGGAATGGCGGCAAAGTAGGGTACTTAAAAATATCCATATAATTGAATAGATCAGAATAAAATAGAACGAATATAACGATCTTCCGAAATTTGAATATACAGTCATGGCCGAAATTGTTGGCACCCTTGATATTTTTCCTGAAAATCAAGTATTTCACACAAAAAAGGTATTGCATTAACACATGTTTTGCTATACACATGTTTATTCCCTTTGTATGTATTGGAACAAATATAAAACAGAGGCAGAAAAGCAAATATGACATAATGTCACACAAAACCCCAAAAATGGGCTGGACAAAAGTATTGGCACCCTTAACTTAATATTTGGTTGCACACCCTTTGGAAAACATAACTGAAATCAGTCGCTTCCTATAACCATCAATAAGCTTCTGACACCTCTCACCCGGAATTTTGGACCACTCTTCCTTTGCAAACAGCTCCAGGTCTCTCTTATTGGAAGGACACCTTTTCCCAACAGCAATTTTAAGATCTCTCCACAGGTGTTCAATGGGATTTAGATCTGGGCTCATTGCTGGCCACTTCAGAACTCTCCAGCGCTTCTTTGCCATCCATTTCTGAGTGCTTTTTGACGTATGTTTGGGGTCATTGTCCTGCTGGAAGACCCAGGATCTTGGACGCAAACCCAGCTTTCTGACACTGGGCCCTACAGTGCGACCCAAAATCCTTTGGTAATCCTCAGATTTCATGATGCCTTGCACACAGTCAAGGCACCCAGTGCCAGAGGCAGCAAAACAACCCCAAAACATCATTGAACCTCCACCATATTTTACCGTAGGTACTGTGTTTTGTTCTTTGTAGGCCTCATTCCGTTTTCGGTAAACAGTAGAATGATGTGCTTTACCGAAAAGCTCTATCTTGGTCTCATCTGTCCACAAGACGTTTTCCCAGAAGGCTTTTGGCTTACTCAAGTACATTTTGGCAAACTGTAGTCTTGCTTTTTTATGTCTCTGTGTCAGCAGTGGGGTCCTCCTGGGTCTCCTGCCATAGCGTTTCATTTCATTTAAATGTCGACGGATAGTTCGCGCTGACACTGATGCTCCCTGAGCCTGCAGGACAGCTTGAATGTCTTTGGAACATGTTTGGGGCTGCTTATCCACCATCCGGACTATTCTGCGTTGCAATCTTTCATCAATTTTCCTCATCCGTCCACGACCAGGGAGATTAGCTACAGTGCCATGGGTTGCAAACTTCTTGATAATGTTGCGCACTGTGGACAAAGGCAAATCTAGTTCTCTGGAGATGGACTTGTAACCTTGAGATTGTTGATATTTTGCCACAATTTTGGTTCTCAGGTCCTCAGACAGTTCTCGTCTCCTCTTTCTGTTGTCCATGCTTAGTGTGGCACAGACAGACACACAATGCAAAGGTTAAGTGAACGTCTCTCCTTTTTATCTGCTTTCAGGTGTGATTTCTATATTGCCCACACCTGTTACTTGCCCCAGGTGAGTTTACAGGAGCATCACATGCTTGTAACATTCTTATTTATCCGCAGTTGTGAAAGGGTGCCAATACTTTTGTCCAGCCCATTTTTGGAGGTTTGTGTGACATTATGTCGAATTTGCTTTCTTTCCTCCCTTTTTTTGTTTTGTCCCAATACACACAAAGGGAATAAACATGTGTATAGCAAAACATGTGTTAATGCAATACGTTTCGTGAGAAATACATGATTTCCTGGAGAAATATCAAGGGTGCCAACAATTTCGGCCATGACTGTAATATATTCCAATCTGAATAGATTAGAAAAAAATAGAAAATAAGAGAATAGAATAAGCAAAAAAAAAAATAGATCAGAATAAAATAGAAAGAATATAACTATCTTCCGAAATGTGAATAGAAGACATTCCAATCTGAATAGATTAGATTAGAAAAGAATACAATAGAAAATAGAAAATAAGAGAAAAATAGAAAAAGCAAAAAAAAAAAATAAAATATAGAATAGTTCAGAATAAAACAGACAGAATATAACCATCTTCCGGAATTCGAATTTCAAATAAAATAAATTAGAATTCAAATGCCGATTCGAAATGTCTGAAGTCGGTCGAAAGGAGTTAGAAAATAATCGCATCGAAAACGAAACAAATTAAACTAAATGAAATTATTTAAATGCCCAACTGAAACAAAACAATTTTTTTTTTCGTCCTGCACGTGTCAAAATTCCTGTAAACCTCCAAAAAATAAAATACATACACATACATACATACATACACACACATACATACATACACACACATACATACATACATACACATACATACATACATACATACACATACATACATACATACACATACATACATACATACACACACACACATACATACACACACATACATACACATACATACATACACATACATACATACACATACATACATACATACACATACATACACATACATACACATACATACATACACATACATACATACACACACACACATACATACATACACACACATACATACATACACACACATACATACATACACATACATACATACATACACATACACATACATACATACATACATACATACATACATACATACACATACACATACATACACATACATACACACACATACACATACATACATACACATACATACATACATACACATACATACATACATACACATACACATACATACATACCAAAATCCCAATCCATTCCGAAGTCCATTGTTGTAATTAAGCAAAATCTTTACACAGCTGAAAGCGGAGATCAGGCTTGCAGTGGGCGTGGCTGCTCTGTAAGCTGAGGGGGAGGGACTAGCAAAAGCAAGAGAGCTCAATATGGGTGACAGGGATGGAGAGCTGTTTGCTTCCAGCCCTCCTCCCACCCCCCAAAAAAAGGAGGGGGCAGGGCAGTGACACCATGCCTGCAGAATGGCCGATCTAAAATGCGTAGTCACCTCCTTTCATTCAGCACGGCGGAGGGACACACAGGTGTCAAACTGGTGTCCCTCCAGCTGCTGCCAAACTACAAGTCCCATGAGGCATTGCAGGATTGACAGTTGCAAGCATGACTCCCAAAGGCAGAAGCTTGATGGGACTTGTAGTTTGGCAACAGCTGGAGGGACACCAGTTTGAGACCCCTGACCTACGGGGTTTCCAAACTATGGCCCTGCAGGTGTTGAGGAACTACAAGTCCCATGAGGCATTGCAGGATTGACAGTTACAAGCATGACTCCCAAAGGCAGAGGCATGATGGGACTTGTAGTTCCTCAACAGCTGGAGGGCTGTCAGTTTGAGACCCCTGACCTACGGGGTCTCCAAACTATGGCCCTGCAGGCGTTGAGGAACTACAAGTCCCATGAGGCTTTGCAGGATTGACAAAGGCAGAGGCATGATGGGACTTGTAGTTTGGCAACAGCTAGAGGGCCGCCGGTTTGACCCCCCCCGGCCGTAGAGGATCTTCAGGGCTCTGACCACACACGATCTCCGTCCTGCAGACCCTCCAGATCTTCCTCAGCTTCCCAGGCTGAAAATTTCACTCCGAATTCCCATCAGCAGCTCCGCCCTCCCGCCGAGACCGGTCCGAACTTCTCCCGCACAGCCCGCCGTCGCTGTTCTCCAGCTCCTGAACCCCTCCTGAACTCTGTGTGTTGCCCCCTCCCCCACCTACCTTGTGTTTGCCGCTGGTCATCTTCTTGATGAAGCTCAGGGTCCTCCCGAAGGGGGAATCCTCCTTCAATCTGTTCTCCTTCTCGTCTGCCTCCAGCGCGTCGATCTCCCCGCAGCTCACGGCGCTCAGCCTGGGGGAGGGACAAGGGGTCAAACCAAGAAATCGACAAGCAGTTCCGTCTCGAAGAAATTGGTATGAAAAAGGGGATCGACCGCGGATAGAGTCACATGACCGATCCCAGCGCCATAAAACCACCGTATCTTCCCAACGTCGACTCCCGGTGCAGGAAACCCGAGGACATGGCTGGGGATGCCACCATTGTAACCGACCCGAGGGCACCGTGGGATAGGAAGGCCATTACAGGAGCAAGGGGGGCGAGCACCACAGCAAGTCCCGCCCAGGAGGATCTACTTTTACCCCCCCAGTTTCAGAAATTGATGGCGGAGTGCAGGGATTGGACACTTACCCGTTGCTCATGCGTTGTCCATGAGAGTAGAGAGACACATCTGTGGGGAGGACAAAATTGGGTATTTTAGACATCTGAACGTCAGAGACGGGTCACACACAGGTCAATCGATGGACAATATCAGCGGGAGGAGCCAAATATCCCATCACCCATATCTACTACTGGAGGGGTATAAGGGAGCAAGAATCAGAACCTCCTGCTGGGGACCCCTCTAGGTCTGTATAGAGGAATCAGGGCCTCCTTCCTCCTGCTGGTGACCCCTCTAGGTCTGTATAGAGGAATCAGGGCCTCCTTCCTCCTGCTGGTGACCCCTCTAGGTCTATATAGAGGAATCAGGGCCTCCTTCCTCCTGCTGGTGACCCCTCTAGGTCTATATAGAGGAATCGGGACCTCCTTCCTCCTGGTGGTGACCCCTCTAGGTCTATATAGAGGAAAAGGGACCTCCTTCCTCCTGCCGGTGACTCCTCTAGGTCTATATAGAGGAAAAGGGACCTTTCCGCCTCCTGCTGGTGACCCCTCTAGGTCTGTATAGAGGAAAAGGGACCTCCTTCCTCCTCCTGGTGACCCCTCTAGGTCTGTATAGAGGAAAAGGGACCTCCTTCCTCCTGCTGGTGACTCCTCTAGGTCTGTATAGAGGAATCAGGACCTCCTTTCTCCTGCCGGTGACTCCTCTAGGTCTATATAGAGGAATCAGGACCTCCTTCCTCCTGCCGGTGACCCCTCTAGGTCTATATAGAGGAATCAGGACCTCCTTCCTCCTGCCGGTGACCCCTCTAGGTCTATATAGAGGAATCAGGACCTCCTTTCTCCTGCCGGTGACCCCTCTAGGTCTATATAGAGGAATTAGGACCTCCTTCCTCCTGCCGGTGACCCCTCTAGGTCTATATAGAGGAATTAGGACCTCCTTCCTCCTGCCGGTGACCCCTCTAGGTCTATATAGAGGAATCAGGACCGCCTTCCTCCTGCTGGTAACCCCTTAGTGATATAAAGGTCTATATAGAGGAATCAGGACCTCCTTCCTCCTGCCAGTGACCCCTCTAGTGATAGGATCTATATAGAGGAATCAGGACCTCCTTCCTCCTGCCGGTGACCCCTCTAGGTCTATATAGAGGAATCAGGACCTCCTTTCTCCTGCCGGTGACCCCTCTAGGTCTATATAGAGGAAATAGGACCTCCTTCCTCCTGCCGGTGACCCCTCTAGGTCTATATAGAGGAATCAGGACCACCTTCCTCCTGCTGGTAACCCCTCTAGGTCTATATAGAGAAATCAGGACCTCCTTTCTCCTGCCGGTGACCCCTCTAGGTCTATATAGAGGAATTAGGACCTCCTTCCTCCTGCCGGTGACCCCTCTAGGTCTATATAGAGGAATCAGGACCGCCTTCCTCCTGCTGGTAACCCCTTAGTGATATAAAGGTCTATATAGAGGAATCAGGACCTCCTTCCTCCTGCCAGTGACCCCTCTAGTGATAGGATCTATATAGAGGAATCAGGACCTCCTTCCTCCTGCTGGTGACTCCTCTAGGTCTATATAGAGGAATTGGGACCTCCTTCCTCCTGCTGGTGACCCCACTAGGTCTATATAGAAGAATCAGGACCTCCTTCCTCCTGCCGGTGACCCCTCTAGTGATATAAAGATCTATATAGAGGAATCAGGACCTCCTTCCTCCTGCCGGTGACCCCTCTAGTGATATAAAGATCTATATAGAGGAATCAGGACCTCCTTCCTCCTGCCGGTGACCCCTCTAGGTCTATATAGGGAATCGGGCCCTGCTTCCTCCTGCCGGTGACCCCTCTAGTGATACAAAGATTTATATATCCTCCATGGTGGTTGAACAGCAATGGCTACCATTGGCCTTCAGGAAGGGTCCTCCTTTAAGCGCCCCCTCACATGGTTGCACATCTGTGGTCTCAGAAGGGTCAAACATGAACAGACCCAACCACGGGGACATCAGAACGGAAATCACAAAACGCTTCCTTTCAGAATGAGACAAAGCCAGGACAGGACACTGCCATACAGTGTAGTAGGACAACAGCTCCCTCTAGTGGACAGGAAGTGTCAGGTCACTTTATAAAGTACATTGGAACTTGAGTGGACTTGAGGGAACCGAAAAAATGACGGGGAAAATCCAACGTGAGCAAACGCGTCCTTATGACTTCTATGGGCGGAGCTTATTGTAATGTGATGTTGACTGATGGACTCTGGATGCGTTGGTGGTCTCATCAGTCTGGAGGAGCGGGTGTTGCTAGGAAGGCAAGGAACTATTTGTGAGTGATCGGCTCTTGGTCAGGCAGAGGATGCGGCATCTTTGAGATCATGGAGGCCTCTCGGCTCCGACTCCCAGCTCCGGAGTTGTCTATCGGCAAGCCCAACAAGGAGCCAAAAGATAAAAATTTCATAGACAAACCCTCACAATTCTAATAAATAGAAATGAACATTCACAGTACTGAACAGGCTGGCCAGAACCGGCCTACTTTATGGAAGTGCTACAACCTTGAAACCCCACCCCAAAAAAATTGGGGGTACCTTGAGGTCAGCATGTCAGAGAAAGCCACAACGTGCTGACCTCAAGGTACCTCCAGATGTGATGATGTGACGTTCTAGATGTGATGATGTGACGTTCTAGATGTGACGTTTTAGATGTGATGTTCTGGATGTGATGATTATATAAGTGACCCCTCACCATCCATGCGTTGTACCCTACTGGAGACTGAGCACGCCAGCGGCGCCGGCACTCACCGTCGGGGTAGCAGTGGTCGATCCCGGTCATGGAGACGGATTTGGAGAGCGGGTTGTACAGGTAGTTCTGGGAGGACAGGTAGGCGCGCAGCTTCTTGGCGTGTTCCTGAAATGAGGGGAAAAGAGGTTAGGGTTGGCAGAGGAAACAGAGAGTGACCCAGGGTATGGCTGTCTCTGGGCCCCTGAGGTTTGAGGGCCCTGACCTAAAGGCTTCCTCCCCTTATCAAGCCACTGTGGGATAGACCCTGGGCTCCTGAGATCAAAAAGCCTCAACCTCCAGGAATAGACCCTGGGCTCCTGAGATCAAAAAGCCTCAGCCTCCAGGAATAGACCCTGGGCTCCTGAGATCAAAAAGCCTCAACCTCCAGGAATAGACCCTGGGTTCCTGAGATCAAAAAGCCTCAACCACTGGTAATAGACCCTGGGCTCCTGAGATCAAAAAGCCTCTGGGCTCCTGAGATCAAAAAGCCTCAACCTCCAGGAATAGACCCTGGGCTCCTGAGATCAAAAAGCCTCAACCTCCAGGAACAGACCCTGGGCTCCTGAGATCAAAAAGCCTCAACCTCCAGCAACAGACCCTGGGCTCCTGAGATCAAAAAGCCTCAACCTCCAGCAACAGACCCTGGGCTCCTGAGATCAAAAAGCCTCAACCTAACTGCGACATCCCTGTACCCATCCACTGTGGGGTCTTTTACACCAGGTATGGCTATCCCTGGGACCCTGAGGACAAAGGGCCCCAACCTAACTGTTCGAACCCCTTATCCATCTGCTGTGGACCGAATACACCTGAAAATGACCCTGGGCTCCTGACATCAAAGAGCCTCAACCTAACTGCGTCATCCCTGTATCCATCCACTGTGAAGCTATTACACCAGGTATGGCTATCCCTGGGGCCCCAAGGACAAAGTGCCCCGACCTAACTGTTCGAACCCCTTATCCATCTGCTGTGCGTCCAATACACTGGGAAATGACCCTGGGCTCCTGAGATCAAAGGGCTCCAACCTAACTGTTCGAACCCCTTATCCATCTGCTATGGGCCCAATTCACTGGGAAATGACCCTGGGCTCCTGAGATCAAAGGGCTCCAACCTAACTGTTTGAACCCCTTTTCCATCTGCTGTGGGCCCAATACACCGGATAGTGACCCTGGGCTCCTGAGATCAAAGAGCCTCAACCTAACTGCGTCAACCCCATATCCATCCACTGTGGGTCTATTACACCAGGTAAGTCACCTTGGGTATGGCTGTCCCTGGGACTTTGAGGTCAAAGGGCCCAAACCTAATTGTTCCATCCATCCATTCACTCTGGGGTGACAACATCAAGTAATGCCCCTGAGCATGGCTGTCACTGGGCCCCTGAAGTTAGAGCGCTCCAACCTGTTTCCTCCTCTTATCCATCCACAATAGGCCCACTTTAAGAGGGAGTGTCCTTGGACATGGCCTTCCCTAGGCCCCTGACGTCAAAGGGCCCTAACCTAACCAATCCATCCTCTTATCTATCCCTTGTGGACTCTTAACACCAGGGAGAGACCCTACATATGGCTGTCCCTGGGTCCATGAGGTTAGAGGGCCCCACCCTCAGTGTTCCTTACTCATCAGTTGTGGGCTCATGACATCAAGACGTGACCCTTGGTATGGCTGTTCCTAGGCCTGAGGTCAAGCGGGTTCAACCCAACTGTTCCTTCCTCTTACCCATCCGCAGTGGGCTCATAATATCATGGACTGTTCCTGGGCCCCTGGGGTTAAAGGGCCCTAACCTAACTGTTCCTTCCCCTTATCCATTAGCTGTAGACTCATAACAGGTTAGTGACCCTAGGCATGGCTCTCCCTTGGCCCCTGAGGTGAGAAGGCCAAAACCTAGATGTTCCTTCCCCTTATTCATCCACTGTGGGCACATTTCATCAGGTAGTGACCTTGGTTACTGCTGTCCCTGGGCCCTTGAGGTCAAGGAATCCCAACCTAACTGTTCCATTCCATCTGCTGTGGGCTGATAACATAGCTGTCCATGGGCCCCTAAGGTTAGAAGACCCCAATCTAACTATTCCTGCCACATATCTATCCACTGCGGGTCCATTATACCAGGGAGTGGCCTTGGGTATGGCTATCACTGGGCCCCGATGTCAAAGGGTCACAATTTAATTGTTCCCATTCATCCACTATTGTCTAGTATGTTCAGACAGAGGCCCTGGGCATGGCTGTCCCTGGGCCCCATAGGTTTGAAGGCCCCAATATTACTATTCCTGCCACATATCTATCCACTGCGGGCCCATTATACCAGGGAGTGGCCTTGGGTATGGCTATCCCTGGGCCCCTGATGTCAAAGCACCACAATTTAACTGTTCTATCCATCTGCATCACTTCAAAGAAAGACCCTGGGCATGGCTGTCCCTGGACCTTGAGGGTAGAAGGCCGCAACCCTCTCTTTATTGATCCACTGTGGACTCATAACACCTGGAAGTGACCTTGGCAATGGATATTCCTGGGCCCCCCACTGTTAGAACCCTCCCTAGTTTAGGAAGCCCACAGTCGATAGAGAGGGGCAGGAAAAGTTAGATTAGGGCCTTTTAACATCAGGGGCCCAGGCTTAGCCATACCCAAGGTCACTCCCTGGTTTAGGAGGTCCACAGTGGACAGAGAGGGGCAGGAAAATTTAGATTAGGACCTTCTAACATCAGGGGTCCAGGCATAGCCATACCTAAGGTAATTCCCTGGTTTAGGAGGCCCACAGTTGATAGAGAGGGGCAGGAAAATTTAGATTAGGACTTTATAACATCAGGGGTCCAGGGACAGCCATAACCAAGGTCACTTCCTGGTTTAAGAGGCCCACAGTGGACAGAGAGGGGCAGGAAAATTTAGATTAGGACTTTATAACATCAGGGGTCCAGGGACAGCCATAACCAAGGTCACTCCCTGGTTTAGGAGGTCCACAGTGGACAGAGAGGGGCAGGAAAATTTAGATTAGGACTTTATAACATCAGGGGTCCAGGGACAGCCATAACCAAGGTCACTTCCTGGTTTAAGAGGCCCACAGTGGAGAGAGAGGGGCAGGAAAATTTAGATTAGGACCTTCTAACATCAGGGGCCCAGCGACAGCCATAGCCAAGGTCACTTCCTGGTTTAAGAGGCCCACAGTGGACAGAGAGGGCAGGAAAAGTTAATTAGGGCCTTCTAACATCAGGGGTGCAGGATCGGCCATACCTAAGGTCACTCCCTGGTTTAGGAGGCCCACAGTCGATAAAAGGCCCTAATCTAACTTTTCCTGCCCTTCTCTATCGACTGTGGGCCTCCTAAACCAGGGAATGACCTTAGGTATGGCCAACCCTGGACCCCTGATGTTAGAAGGCCCTAATTAACTTTTTGCGGGCCTCTTAAACCAGGGAGTGACCTTGGGTATGGCTATCCCTGGGCCCCTGATGTTAGAAGGCCCTAATCTAACTTTTCCTGCCCTTCTCTAACATCAGGGGCCCAGGGATAGCCATACCCAAGGTCACTCCCTGGTTTAAGAGGCCCACAAAAAGTTAATTAGGGCCTTCTAACATCAGGGGCCCAGGGTCAGCCATACCTAAGGTCATTCCCAGGTTTAAGAGGCCCACAGTGGACAGAGAAGGGCAGGAAAAGTTAGATTAGGGCCTTCTAACATCAGGGGTCCAGGGTCAGCCATACCTAAGGTCATTCCCAGGTTTAAGAGGCCCACAGTGGACAGAGAAGGGCAGGAAAAGTTAGATTAGGGCCTTCTAACATCAGGGGTCCAGGGTCAGCCATACCTAAGGTCACTCCCTGGTTTAGGAGGCCCACAGTAGACAGAGGGGCAGGAAAAGTTACTTAGGACCTTCTAACATCACGGGCCAAGGGATAGCCATGCCCAGGGTCTTCCTCCTGAAAAAGAGCAGGAAATGCTCCCATTGCACCATGGGAGTGGAACCTTCTTTCCATGGTCAGTAGAACACACTGAAGACACACACAGGAGCTAAAATACAAATCTCTACAGGTGCAACTGGCAAAAACCAGGAGAAGCCATATTACATACAGACAGCGCGCGGCGTCGCTCGTACCTCCTGCGTCACCTCCAGATCTTCGCCCCGCATCAGCAGCAAGTTCTCCAGCTCGTCGTTACTGCAGGTGATGGGAGTCCGGCGCGGGTCCCTGGGGTAGCCCATGGCCTCCTCTATCTCTTCGGGGTCCAGGCCCTTCAGGCTGAGGCTGCAATAGAGAGAGAGGCAGTTATCGCTCTGGGAGAGCCGCGTCGCTGCGCGGGTGGCGACACCGTCTAGCGGCTCCATGGCGAGCGCTGCAACGCAGAAGCTGCTCTTGGTGTCTCAGGCGCTTGCTGTCTGCTTTCCTTTCCTCTCTCTGAAAGTCTGCTAACCACCAGCTTCCTCTACAGCTTGAACCTACGAGAGGTGGGGGTGGGGGGGCGCTCATCAGGCCGGCGAATCGCCAATCGCCTTGCGACCCCGGGGGGGGGGGGGGGTTACTTACCATTCCGAGGACTGTGCGCGTCCTGCCGCAACGCCGTTCCACCGGGTGAGGTAGCGGCCCCCGTCCATCTTGCGCAGGTTTGCAGAAGTAGCCGTGCGGGAGAAGGAAGGCGCAACCGCTGTGTGAGCGCACGTCTACGGGGGCCCCTAGTGTCGGCGTGGGTGTGCGACAGGCGGCCAGGTTCATTCTATTTCCCCCCCCCGCTGGGCCATCGATAAAGATCATAAACATTAGATGTGTGAAGAAAGAGGATTTCACTGTCTGGGAAAGGATTCTTCCCAGTAAGAGCGGTTAAAGGAAACTGATTGCTACCTCTAACTGGAACAGTTAGAGGATTATAAAGGTGCTGATTTTCATGTGACGGCACTCAATGGGGTTTAATGCAAAAGGGACATTGGCAGTGTGTGGAGAGAGATTCTCCCTGTATCTTTGGGAAAGGATTCTTCCCAGTAAGAGCGGTTAAAGGAAACGGATTGCCACCTCAAACTGGTAGAGTCAGAGGATTATAAAGGTGATGAGGGTCATGTGACGACACTCAGTGGGGTCTAATGCAAAAGAGACATTGGCAGTGTGAAGAAAGAGGATCTCACTGTATTTCAGGAAAAGGATTCTTCACAGTAAGAGCGGTTAAAGGAAGCTGATTGCCACCTCAAACTGGTAGAGTCAAGGGATTATAAAGGTGATGAGGGTCATGTGACGACAATCAATGGGGTCTAATGCAAAAGGGACATTGGCAGAGTATAGAAAGAGGATCTCGCTGTATCTTTGGGAAAGGATTCTTCACAGTAAAAGCGGTTAAAGGAATTAAATTGCCACCTCAAACTGGTAGAGCCAGAGGATTATAAAGGTGATGAGGGTCATGTGACAACACTCAATGGGGTCTAATGCAAAAGGGACATTGGCAGTGTGAAGAAAGAGGATCTCCCTGTATCTTTGTGAAAGGATTCTTTAAAGTAAGAGTGGTTAAAAAGGAAAATTCGATTTGAATTCAATTAGCCAAAATTCTAAAAAATTCAAATTAGCCATCGATAAAGGTCATCAACATAATCAGAGTCTGCGAATGAAAAAGGGACATTAGATGTGTGAAGAAAGAGGATCTCACTGTATTTCAGGGAAAGGATTCTTCCCAGTAAGAGCGGTTAAAGGAAACAGACTGCCACCTCAAACTGGTAGAGCCAGAGGATTATAAAGGTGATGAGAGTCATGTAAAGAGAATCAATGGGGTCTAATTCAAAAGGGACATTGGCAGAGTATAGAAAGGGGATCTCGCTGTATCTTTGGGAAAGGATTCTTCCCAGTAAGAGCGGTTAAAGGAAACAGATTGTCACCTCAAACTGGTAGAGCCAGAGGATTATAAAGGTGATGAGGGTCATGTGACAACACTCAATGGGGTCTAATGCAAAAGGGACATTGGCAGTGTGAAGAAAGAGGATCTCCCTGTATCTTTGGGGAAGGATTCTTTAAAGAAAGAGTGGATAAAAATGAAAATTTGATTTGAATTCAATTTGACCGAATTCTGAAAATTCAAATTGGCACTCAAATTTATTCTATCCGAATTTTGGAAGACGGTTTTATATTCTATAGTTTTTTTTTTCTATTCTATATTCGAAATTCAAATTTTGGAAGACAGTTGTATTCTATTCCATCGTTTTTTTCTATTCTGTTCTATTCTTTCCTCTTATTTTCCATTCTATTCTATTCAAATCTATTCTAGTCGAAATTCGAATTTCGGAAGGTGGTTATATTCTATTCTATGGTTTTTGTCTATCCTATTCTTTTCTACTCTGGTCTATTTTCAATTCTTTTCTATTCTAATCATTTGAAATTCGAAATTTTGGAAGACGGTTATATTGTATTCTATTCTATTGGTTTTCCTATTCTATTCCAATCTATTCTAGTCTATTTTTTTTTTGTTTTCGATTTGAATTCGAATCCTCCGCATTTTGATTTGGAACGAAACGAACCGCACTTGTCTAATCGGAGTGGTCTACTGCAAAAGCTGTGTGAATAAAGACCAATTTCACTGTATTTCTGGGAAAGGATTCTTTGCATTAAGAGTAGTGAAAGACACCGATCACCACCTGAAACTGGCATAGTCGTGTAAAGTTTATAGAGATGAAGAGCGTTATCTAAACACGATCAGAGTGATCGAATGTAAAAAAGGGCTGTGTGAGAAATGGGAATTTTACTATCTTGGAAGGGATTCTTTATGGTAAGAGTGGTTAAAAGAAACTTTTTCACTGCCTCTAACTGGTATGGTCTGATGAAGATAATAATGATGATAAATGTCATCTAAAAAGGTAAAGGGCATCAGCTACGTATGAAAAAAAAAAGTTATTCTCTTTATGGGAAAAGGGTTCCTTACAGTAAGAGTGGTAAAAGATAATGTGTTACCTTTCCTGGCTATAGAAATCCTTTCCAGGAAAGTAAACCTTTGCTGTGAATCTTATGGCCTTTGGCATCTCCTTCACTGATGAGTGCGGATAAAACAAAAATTGGCCAATGCTGCCACCTAGCGGTTGTTGGAGGTTATGACACCAAGCATAATGCAGTTCAGTGCCTTCTAAACCAGCGGTCTCCAAACTGCGGCCCAGGGGCCGGATGTGGCCCTTTCCTTGCTTTTATCTGGCCCTTGGGGCATTACTCCTCCCTCTGATACCAATGATGGGGCACTGTCCCTCCCACTGACACCAATGATGGGGCACTATTCCCCCCACTGACAGCAATAATGGGGCACTATTCCTCCCCCTGACACCAATGATGGGGCACTATTCCTCCCACTGATACCAATGATGGGGCACTATTCCTCCCACTGACACCAATGATGGGGCACTATTCCTCCCACAGATACCAATGATGGGGCACTATTCCTCCCACTGACACCAATGATGGGGCACTATTCCTCCCACTGACACCAATGATGGGGCACTATTCCTCCCACTGACACCAATGATGGGACACTATTCCTCCCACTGACACCAATGATGGGGCACTATTCCTCCCACTGACACCAATGATGGGGCACTATTCCTCCCACTGACATGAATGATGGGGCACTATGCCTCCCACTGACACCAATGATGAGGCATTATTCCTCCCACTGACACCAATAATGGGGCACTATTCCTCCCACTGACATGAATGATGGGGCACTATTCCTCCCACTGACACCAATGATGGGGCACTATTCCTCCCACTGACACCAATGATGGGGCACTATTCCTCCCACTGACACCAATGATGGGGCACTATTCCTCCCACTGATACCAATGATGGGGCACTATTCCTCCCACTGATACCAATGATGGGGCACTATTCCTCCCACTGACACCAATGATATGGCACTATTCCTCCCACTGACACCAATGATGGGGCACTATTCCTCCCACTGATACCAATGATGGGGCACTATTCCTCCAACTGACACCAATGATGGGGCACTATTCCTCCCACTGATACCAATGATGGGGCACTATTCCTCCCACTGATACCAATGATGGGGCACTATTCCTCCCACTGATACCAATGATGGGGCACTATTCCTTCCACTGACACCAATGATGGAGCACTATTCCTCCCACTGACACCAATGATGGGCACTATTCCTCCCACTGACACCAATGATGAGGCACTATTCCTCCCACTGACACCAATGATGGGGCCCATTTGGTGGAGGTACTGCCTGACAAATGCGACGTGGGGTTTAATTTTTTTAATCCTCCTCCGTCCAATCCTGACCCAAAGACATTTCTCTACGTCTCTATTTACAAAAGTGTGCAAAAATGGAAGAATGTCCCAAAATCGCCAAAATGTAGACTATGCTCATGTGTGAATGGGGCCAAGGTATAGACAGAGCAGGTGCAAAGGAAGAGGGGGAAGAGCAGACATGGATGACGTCCCTGGATCTCTCCTGTGAAATTTGAGGATGAATTTCTCCACAGTGCCAGCAGTTCTAGGGATCAAGGAGGGCTTGTATCAAATCTTATTTACTCAAACGTAGGCTAAACTCGTGTGAATGGGGCCAAGGTATAGACAGAGCAGGCGCAAAGGAGGAGTGGGAACAGCAGACACAGGTGACTTCACTGGATCTCTCCTGTGAACTTTGAGGATGAGTTTCTCCACAGTGCCAGAAGCTACAGAGATCAGTGAGGGCTTGTATTAAATCTTATTTATTTAAACATAGGCTATGCTCATGGGTGAATCGGGCCAAGGTATAGACAGAGCAGGCGCAAAGAAAGAGGGGAAAAAGCAGACAGATGACTTCCCTGGATCTCTCCTGTGAACTTTGAGGATGAGTTTCTCCACAGTGACAGCAGTTATAGGGATCAGTGAGGGCTTGTATTAAATCTTATTTACTCAAACGTAGGCTATGCTTCTGTGAATGGGGCCAATGTATACACAGAGCAGGCGCAATGGAAGAGGAGACATGGATGACTTCCCTGGATCTCTCCTGTACACTTTGAGGATGAATTTCTCCACAGTGCCAGCAGCTATGGAGATCAGTGAGGGCTTGTATTAAATCGTATTTACTCGCCAAGACACAACATGAAAAGAACAGGGGTAAGGCAAGTATAAACCCTAACTTCTTCTTGAGGGTACATTTTACACCACCCTTTAATGGTGATGGGGGAGGAGCCTAGACAGCGTAGGTGGACATTTTACTGCAGGGTCTGCTTTAAGAGTGTATCAGTTAAGCAGATGCACTCCCTTCGTACCTGAGCTCGTCATAACTAGACTCCTCCTCTTGCAGTCTCTTTCCCGGCTCCCAGCTGTGTCTGCGGAAGGAGTCACGGATGTGGGCGGAGCTCCGCGTAGGGCAGTACCGGCGCAGCGGAACACCTAGGAAGCGGTCCTGTTCCTCGTCCTTTAAGTCCATCTCGCTGGGGGTGGTTGGTTCCACGGCGGACATACAGCGCTGCTTGTGGCCCCGCATGGCAAATGGCCCTGCGTCACCCACTGGAGCGAATACCTCGGTGTTGTTCATGATCGTTGCCTTCAGTACAAATTGAAGACTCTGAAGACAAAAGAAATGGAACATTTATTAATTTTATTGCTCTTTGGCATCATATCTTTGCAATTTCTAGAGCCATGTACAATATCCATTTAACTGCCATTCAACGGCAGTTGGAAGGTGTAGAAGGTAAGATATTACGGGAGGCAAGCAGTGCAGTTGGCTAACATCCATTCTAAGTCCAAGCCTAGGTGGGGATGTCCCTCACATTGCAGAGAGGGCCTCTCACTTCCTATTGAGCCTACAAGATAGGAAGTGAAGGGAAACCTTCCAAATGGGACACATAAATGATCGAAAGAGTGTGGTCACCTGACCAACACACCTATATGACTTCCCAATGGGACATCCCATTCCAAAACCATGGTTGTTGATATAGAGGTTGCCTAACCACTCCCCTGCCCCCTTCATGTCTAATTAACATGGAGTTGCCCCCTCTTTCCTCCATGGCCATTAATACAGAGATTGCACCCCCTGGCTCATCCCATGGCAAAACAATATGGAGTTCCACCCCCCATCCCTTCACCAATGGTCATTAATATGAACCCCATGCCCATTAACGTGGGGTTCTCCCATGGCCATTAATATGGCCCCACTCTAATCGTGTTGCACCTCATTGTGGTTAAACCATCATACACTCTTGTGGGAACACTTTACAGAGGATTTTGGGGTACCTGTGGGAATTTGTATCATTAGTGAGGTCAGGTCCTGATGCTGAATGAAAAGCCCACAATTGGCATTCCAATGCATCCAAAAAGCATTTAGTAGGGTTCTGTTCTGTTCAGGACACTCCAGTTTCTCCACACCAAACGGGTCAAACCATGTCTTTATTGAGCTGGCTCTACTCTGTTGTGAAGGCTTCCCACAAAAGTATGGAGTATGTCTGTGGGAAGTCATGTCCAATCAGCCAAAACAACATTTGTGAGGTCAGGTACTGACCTGAGATTACTGAGATGGCCTGGCTCACAATCGACAGTCCAATTCATCCCAAAATGTGTTCGGTAGAGCTCTGTGCAGAACACTTGAGTTCCTCCACACCAAACTGGTCAGACCATTTCTTTATGGAGATCCTCCACACCAAGCTCATGACGTCATGTGTTTATGCAGATCCTCCACACCAAGCTCATGACGTCATGTCTTTATAGAGATCCTTCACACCAAGCTCATGACGTCATGCCTTTATGGAGATCCTCCACACCAAGCTCATGACGTCATGCCTTTATGGAGATCCTCCACACCAAGCTCATGACGTCATGTCTTTATGGAGATCCTCCACACCAAGCTCATGACGTCATGTCTTTATAGAGATCCTTCACACCAAGCTCATGACGTCATGCCTTTATGGAGATCCTCCACACCAAGCTCATGACGTCATGCCTTTATGGAGATCCTCCACACCAAGCTCATGACGTCATGTCTTTATGGAGATCCTTCACACCAAGCTCATAGCACTATGCCTATATGGAGATTCTCCAAACCAAGCTCATGAAACCATGTCTTTATGGAGATCCTCCACACCAAGCTCATGAAACCATGCCTTTATGGAGATCCTCCACACCAAGCTCATGAAACCATGCCTTTATGGAGATCCTCCACACCAAGCTCATGAAACCATGTCTTTATGGAGATCTTCCACACCAAGCTCATGGAACCATGTCTTTACGGAGATCCTCCACGCCAAGCTAATGAAGCCATATCATTATGGTGATCCTCCACTCCAAGCTCATGGAACCATGTCTTTATGGAGATCCTTTAAATCAAGCTCATGGAACCATGCCTTAATGGAGATCCTCCACACCAAACTCATGAAACCAAGCCTTTGTGGAGCTGGCTACCATTTATGAGGTCGGGTACTGATGTTGGATGAGAAGACCGGGCTACCAACGGCATTCTAGTTCATCCCAAAGGTGTTTAATAGGGTTGAGGTCAGGGCTCTGTGAGGGACAATCCATTTCCTCCACATCAAACAGGTCAAACCATGCCTTTATGAAGATCCTCCACACCAAACTTATGAAACCATGTCTTTATGCAGCTGGTTTTATACACAGGGGCACAGTCATAGCGGAAAGGAAAAAGGTCTTCACCAAACCGTTACCACAAGGCTAGGAAAGGACAATAGTCTACAGTGGCTTTGGAAGACGTAGAAATATGAAAACCTTTCATTGGAGACACCTAAACTGGAAACTGGAAACCGGAACGGGGGTCAACATACTTTTGACCATATGGCATATATCCAATTATTCCCCAAGTATAGCTCACCTGCTGAAAACTGTTAAATAATGTCCTTCGTACGAATAGTTTCTTGGACCAAAGAGTAGTTGCCTAAATATTCAGATGGTTATCTGAGGTCTATAGAGAAGAATTATGCAGAAGAAGAGAATGGATACCCTTTATTCTCATCTATTACCCGGTTGTGTGTTCACATGGAGGAATTGCACCTACCTATGATAAGATCAGCAGCCGCATCCCCCGAGGGACTAAGATATAGTGTGCAACCAGCGAACCAAGTCCACCTTACACCAAGACCCCATCACTGCTCCTCTGTTGCCTGCAGATACAATGAAACGTGATATTCCATGAGTTATACATTCATAGCTCTGACATAGTCTCTGTACTGGAGGAGCTTACACTCTAATGTCCCCTCCCCCACAGTCACATCAGTCTCTGTACCAGAGGAGCTCAACGCTCTAATGTCCCCTCCCCCACAGTCCCATCAGTCTCTGTACCAGAGGAACTTACACTCTAATGTCCCCTCCCCCACAGTCCCATCAGTCTCTGTACCAGAGGAGCTTACACTCTAATGTCCCCTCCCCCACAGTCACATCAGTCTCTGTACCAGAGGAACTTACACTCTAATGTCCCCTCCCCCACAGTCACATCAGTCTGTGTACCAGAGGAGCTTACGCTCTAATGTCCCCTCCCCCACAGTCACATCGGTCTCTGTACTGGAGGAGCTTACACTCTAATGTCCCCTCCCCCACAGTCCCATCGGTCTCTGTACTGGAGGAGCTTACACTCTAATGTCCCCTCCCCCACAGTCACATCAGTCTCTGTACTGGAGGAGCTTACACTCTAATGTCTCCTCCCCCCCAGTCCCATCGGTCTCTGTACCAGAGGAGCTTACACTCTAATGTCCCCTCTCCCCACAGTCCCATCAGTCTCTGTACCAGAGGAGCTTACACTCTCTAATGTCCCCTCCCCCACAGTCCCATCAGTCTCTGTACCAGAGGAGCTTACACTCTAATGTCTCCTCTCCCACAGTCACATCAGTCTCTGTACTGGAGGAGCTTACACTCTAATGTCTCCTCCCCCCCAGTCCCATCGGTCTCTGTACCAGAGGAGCTTACACTCTAATGTCCCCTCCCCCCACAGTCCCATCAGTCTCTGTACCAGAGGAGCTTACACTCTCTAATGTCCCCTCCCCCACAGTCCCATCAGTCTCTGTACCAGAGGAGCTTACACTCTAATGTCTCCTCTCCCACAGTCACATCAGTCTCTGTACCAGAGGAGCTTACACTCTCTAATGTCCCCTCCCCCACAGTCCCATCAGTCTCTGTACTGGAGGAACTTACACTCTAATGCCCCCTCCCCCACAGTCCCATCAGTCTCTGTACCAGAGGAGCTTACACTCTAATGTCCCCTCCCCCACAGTCACATCAGTCTCTGTACCAGAGGAGCTTACGCTCTAATGTCCCCTCCCCCACAGTCATATCAGTCTCTGTACCAGAGGAGCTTACGCTCTAATGTCCCCTCCCCCCCAGTCACATCAGTCTCTGTACCAGAGGAGCTTACGCTCTAATGTCCCCTCCCCCACAGTCCCATCAGTCTCTGTACCAGAGGAGCTTACACTCTAATGTCCCCTCCCCCACAGTCCCACTATTACACAGTTATATAGCTCTGACATATACCGGAGCCTTGTTGCTCGGTGCTCCTATAGACATGTATTATACGATGGGAGGAGATAGAAGTCATAGTGGCTTTTATAGGGGTCGGGGAAGGTCAGGTGGTGGGGGGGTCTCCGGCTTTTACAGGTGAATTGGTGTTCCACACTGGTGAGCCATAATTGAAGAGCAGGTTTTGTTGGGGAAGGGAGGTGGGGGGGGGGGGGGGTAATTATGGCAATGTCTCAGACAGACCCCCTTGTGTGTCACCCAGCCTTGCAGTGACTGATCCCGGTAACCCAACGCTGGAAGGTGACGTCAGCCATTCCTGCCACAAAGACTCAATCAGCAGAGCATGACACCACAGAATGGAGGACAATGAGGTCGGGTGACTCAGCCTGGGGGGGGCTCCCTCCTCATTAACCTCTGTGTAACATTAACTACACCGGGGACCTGTACAGAGCAGGAGATCTCCTCTGCCCCCCCCCCCCCCCCCGAATGACTACATTCCACAGGGGGAGCAACACTTGGGGGTCCCAGAACAATGACAGCCTGACACTTGGGGGTCCCAGAACAATGACACCTTGACGCTTGGGGGGGGGGGGTCCTAGAACAATGACACCCTGACACTTGGAGGTCCCAGAACAATGACACCTTGACGCTTGGGGGGGGGGGGGGGTCCCAGAACAATGACACTTTGACTCTTGGGGGGGGGGGGTCCCAGAACAATGACACCCTGACACTTGGGGGGGGTCCCAGAACAATGACACCCTGACACTTGGGGGGGGTCCCAGAACAATGACACCCTGACACTTGGGGGGGGGGGGGTCCCAGAACAATGACACCCTGACACTTGGGGGGGGGGTCCCAGAACAATGACACCCTGACACTGGGGGGGGGGTCCCAGAACAATGACACCCTGACACTTGGGGGGCGTCCCAGAACAATGACACCCTGACACTTGGGGGGCGTCCCAGAACAATGACACCCTGACACTTGGGGGGCGTCCCAGAACAATGACACCCTGACACTTGGGGGGCATCCCAGAACAGTGACACCCTGACACTTGGGGGTCCCAGAACAGTGACACCCTGACACTTGGGGGGGTCCCAGAACAATGACACCCTGACATTTGGAGGTCTCAGAACAATGACACCCTGACACTGGTGTTGTCATAAATGGGCCCTAGAACAGTTACACACTGACACTTGGGGGGGGGAGGGGGCAGAACAATGACACCCTGATTCTTGGGGGTCCCAGGGCACTGACACCTTGACACTGGTGTTGTCATAGATGGGCCCCAGAACAATGATACCCTGACACTAGGTGGTCCAGAACAATGACACCTTGACACGTGGGGGTTCTAGAACAATGGTCCCCTGACACTTGGGGGTCCCAGAAAAATTACACCCTGACACTTGGGGGTCCAGAACAATGACACCCTGACAAGAGGGGGTCCCCGAACAATGACACCCTGAAAATGGGAGGAGCTGTAACAATCTATCACATTAAATTGGATACAAGTGGACACAGAATGTAACTAGAGAAGATACGCCACAGATTATATAGATCATCACCGAATGCGATCTAAAGCCAGCAGGGGGCGGCCCAGAGCGCCATCCTCGGACAGTGAAACTGCATGCCGGCACCCGGAGGGATCGCATTCATCCGACACATCGATATTCTCAGTACAGGGTCACAGCTGTAGCATTTCCTGGACTGATTTCGGATTTTATATATATATAGTACAAGCCATGCTACAAAAAAAAAAACCCAGAAGAGGGATAAAACTTTACAAATTACAGTAACATTTCCATGGCCCCGTGAACAGAGGAGCCCTGGACAGGGGGCTAGATTGCCTGATAGACAGAGGAAGCCCTCCCCCACCTCCACTCTCTGTACAGACTTTTTATTTCTCTATATAACCAACTGCTTTATAACCTCAGCCTGTAAATGGGGGGATGGGGGGGCGGTAATAAATTCTTTGCTGCCTACATCACCCTCTTTATAGAAGCTGCTGATTGAAGTCCTCAGATTAGACCCAGCAGGATATTCATTAGAAATGGATGATTGACCCGGAGATTACTAGAATATGGGATTGTGTGATGTATGGAAGCTGACAGTCCACTGCTAGAGACCAGAAATGTCCTCCCTGTAATATCTTATATCCGGAGGGCGGTGATGTCACTCTGTATAATATATCTTATATCTGGAGGGCGGTGATGTCACTCTGTATAATATATCTTATATCCGGAGAGCGGTGATGTCACTCTGTATAATATATCTTATATCCGGAGAGCGGTGATGTCACTCTGTATAATATATCTTATATCTGGAGGGCGGTGATGTCACTCTGTATAATATATCTTATATCTGGGGAGCGGTGATGTCACTCCTGTATAATATATCTTATATCTGGAGGGCGGTGATGTCACTCTGTATAATATATCTTATATCTGGAGGGCGGTGATGTCACTCTGTATAATATATCTTATATCTGGAGGGCGGTGATGTCACTCTGTATAATATATCTTATATCTGGAGGGCGGTGATGTCACTCTGTATAATATATCTTATATCTGGAGGGCGGTGATGTCACTCTGTATAATATATCTTATATCCGGAGGGCGGTGATGTCACTCCTGTATAATATATCTTATATCCGGAGGGCGGTGATGTCACTCTGTATAATATATCTTATATCTGGAGGGCGGTGATGTCACTCTGTATAATATATCTTATATCTGGAGGGCGGTGATGTCACTCTGTATAATATATCTTATATCTGGAGGGCGGTGATGTCACTCTGTATAATATATCTTATATCTGGAGGGCGGTGATGTCACTCTGTATAATATATCTTATATCTGGAGGGCGGTGATGTCACTCTGTATAATATATCTTATATCTGGAGGGCGGTGATGTCACTCTGTATAATATATTTTATATCTGGAGGGCGGTGATGTCACTCTGTATAATATATCTTATATCTGGAGGGCGGTGATGTCACTCTGTATAATATATCTTATATCCGGAGGGCGGTGATGTCACTCTGTATAATATATCTTATATCCGGAGGGCGGTGATGTCACTCTGTATAATATATCTTATATCCGGGGGGCGGTGATGTCACTCTGTATAATATATCTTATATCCGGAGGGCGGTGATGTCACTCCTGTATAATATATCTTATATCCGGAGAGCGGTGATGTCACTCTGTATAATATATCTTATATCTGGAGGGCGGTGATGTCACTCCTGTATAATATATCTTATATCTGGAGGGCGGTGATGTCACTCCTGTATAATATATCTTATATCCGGAGGGCGGTGATGTCACTCCTGTATAATATATCTTATATCTGGAGGGCGGTGATGTCACTCCTGTATAATATACACTGGTTTGTGGGAACGCTGTCCCCCATATCCCCCCACACTTCATGCTATAGGCCCATTTATTACTATAGCTCCCCCTGCTGTCCAATCAAAATATGACTCCATTTGAAAACATCATTAGAAGGCCATTCGGGGCCAAAACACACTTTTGCGCTGCTGTTCGTTGCAGCAATGCATGTTCCAATGGACTAAAGCAACGCCACTCCATGCAATACCAAGTATTGTGGTGCACTTCATTGTCATAAATGGCGTGTGCCCATTTTCTTTGGACATTTTAGCGCCCTGCCAGCCCATTCATTTGAATATGAATGAAATATGAACAAAGCGCATCCCTCTATAGTGTGTACTTGTCTCAGTCCAGAGCACTAAGGGGGAGATTTACTAAAACTGGAGAGGGTAAAATCTGGTGCCGCTCTGCACGGGAGCCAATCAGCTTCTATCTTCAGCTTGTTCCATTAAGCTTTGACAATTAAAACCTGGAAGCTGATTGGTTCCTACACAGAGCTGCACCAGATTTTACACTCTCTAGTTTTAGTAAATCAACCTCTAAGTGTCATTTCTGTCTGGCGCCTCCTTCCTCTGCTCCCAGCACTTCTGACCAGGGGCAGACTGACAACTCATGGGGCTCCCGGGCAATAGGGGATCATGGGGCCCCTGTGTCCTCGCCCACACTCAAACCACACCCAAAAAAAAAGCCTATGAAAGGTACCAGGGGCATCTCATGGGGCCCCCTACTGACCCCGGGCCCTAGGGCACAGCCCGAGTGCCTGAATGGTCAGTCCGCCCCTGCTTCTGACAAGTTTTCCTGACACCAAGAGACAAGTGGTGACAGGGGAGGACACAGCCTGTGATTGACATCCTCAGCTCTGTTCCTGTGGGAGGGAGGAGTTGGGGGCGGGGTGTCCCCTCCCTCCAATCAGCTCTCAGAACTCTTGTACAGTGTGTAACGTCAGCTCTCCGCCCCCTGCTTTTCAGAGCTGTGAGAAAATTCTGCACTTTGAATCAGGAGCGGACTGATCATTCGGAAACTCAAGGGCCCAGGGTCAGTAGGGGGCCCCATGAGATGCCCCTGGTACCTTTCATAGGCTTTTTTGGGTGTGGTTAGAGTGTGGGCAAGGACACAGGGGCCCCATGATCCCCTATTGCCCGGGGGGTCCCATGAGTTGTCAGTCCGCCCTTGCTTTGAATGGATATAGGGTACAGATGGTTGCAGATAAACAGGTACAACGTACGGAGGAGGATTTGTTTCATCTCTGTGTACCACCTGAGGCCGGGCACTTCTCTGGGGATATGGAGGGTTTACAGCCACTGATGTAGCCAGGATGTTGAGGTCTGAATGGGCCCTAAAGGGCCACATTGTGGAGGTAGTAATATCATGCAGATGAATCCGGAACCTTTTCATTGGATAATGCAGAAATGATTATTTCGGTTTTTTTTACCGTCTACATCTGACCGTGTGCTGGGAACGTAGTGAGCCAACTTGTGTGACCTGCCTGTCCTCATAACAAGGAACGTCTGATCACCGGAACAAAGGCCGCGATAATCCCCGTCTGTCCCGCCCACGTCTCCTCACAACAAGCGTGCAGACATGTCACTCGCAGCGACTGGGAACGCTACATGCACATTAGATGGGGCGGAGCGATGCTCTGCAGATCTCTAGAGGGGACGGCGATGGGATAATCTGCAGAATATATCAGTATGGATCTGTCAGGTAGGGGATGGGATGGAGCGATGTTCTGCAGATCTCTAGAGGGGTCAGCGATGGGATAATCTGCAGAATATATCAATAGGGATCTGTCAGGAGGGGGATGGAGCGATGTTCTGCAGATCTCTAGAGGGGACTGCGATGGGATAATCTGCAGAATATATCAATAGGGATCTGTCAGGAGGGGGATGGAGCGATGTTCTGCAGATCTCTAGAGGGGACTGCGATGGGATAATCTGCAGAATATATCAATAGGGATCTGTCAGGAGGGGGATGGGAGGGAGCGATGTTCTGCAGATCTCTAGAGGGGTCAGCGATGGGATAATCTGCAGAATATATCAACATGGATCTGTCAGGAGGGGGATGGGATGGAGCGATGTTCTGCAGATCTCTAGAGGCGCCAGTGATGGGATAATCTGCAGAATATATCAGTAGGGATCTGTCAGGAGGGGGATGGAGCGATGGTCTGCAGATCTCTAGAGGGGGTCAGCGATGGGATAATCTGCAGAATATATCAGTAGGGATCTGTCAGGAGGGGGATGGGATGGAGCGATGTTCTGCAGATCTCTAGAGGCGCCAGTGATGGAATAATCTGCAGAATATGTCAATATGGATCTGTCAGGAGGGGGATGGAGCGATGGTCTGCAGATCTTTAGAGGGGTCAGCGATGGGATAATCTGCAGAATATATCAATAGGGATCTGTCAGGAGGGGGATGGGATGGAGCGATGTTCTGCAGATCTCTAGATGGAATAATCTGCAGAATATGTCAATATGGATCTGTCAGGAGGGGGATGGGATGGAGCGATGTTCTGCAGATCTCTAGATGGAATAATCTGCAGAATATGTCAATATGGATCTGTCAGGAGGGGGATGGGATGGAGCGATGTTCTGCAGATCTCTAGATGGAATAATCTGTATTATATATCAATATGGATCTGTCAGGAGGGGGAGGGGACGGAGCGATGTTCTGCAGATCTGTAGAGGGGTCAGTGATGGGATAATCTGCAGAATATATCAATATGGATCTGTCAGGAGGGGGATGGGACGGAGCGATGTTCTGCAGATCTCTAGAGGGGACAATTGCCGGTCATTAGATCTCAGTCCTCCTCCTGGGGGGGCGGGGTCTATCTCACACAGGTGGAATGATTAGTGTCCTCCTCTCTCTGATTGACACACCTGGATAGGATTCTCCTTGTTCTCTGGGATGATCAGCTCCGTCCTGTGCGGACATTGCAGACACCCGGCTCCCTGTCCTCCTACTCCATCCTGGGAGGGGTCCCTGGGATGGGCCCCTATGATCCCCATTGTGTATGAACCCTCCTACAGAGGGAGGCGGATTTGTATACATTTCATACACGATGTTTACCTCTTCACTTCCCTCCATTGTCTCCATTCATACCATCAGCTGTCATTCCAGTGCGGGGGTGGGGAGATATATATATATACACCCAGCAAGTGCGGGAATCTCTTATGTCCCCGGGGGGAAGATTCCCCTCTCTTCCTGTTTGGTGACTCATGGCACTTTCAGATTTTCCCATCATTCTCCATCCTGGTGACAACAGTGAGAAGCACAAATAGAAGGGGAGAGGGAATGAGCCGAGTGGGAACACAGAACATAGAATCTGACCCCCCTGGTGCCCAACCTGCGACCCTTTGGCTGCTTCCCAGCACAAAGGCGCGTCTGAGTGTGTTTTTTTTTTTTTTGCGTGGTCCCATGTGGCACCCGCAGTCCTGGTTCACACAAGTGAGACTCGTCATGCGATTTGACCGCATGAGAAAGTTTCACCCTATTGCCGGCAATATAACTGTTCAAAATGGTGCGACTCCCGACTCTGCTCCTGCACTAGTTTCAGCGATTTCGGGTGCGGCTTGGCGTAGACATTTGCGCTTGGACGTCAGGCAAGTCGCACCTGAAATCGCGCCGACCTGCGGCTTCAAAATTGTGCAAATTTTACTTTCGGGTGCGACTTGCCCTGCGATTGGACACTTTCGGGCGCGACTTGCCCCGCGATTGGACACTTTCGGGCGCGACTTGCCCCGCGATTGGACACTTTCGGGCGCGACTTGCCCCGCGATTGGACACTTTCGGCGCGACTTGCCCCGCGATTGGACACTTTCGGGCGCGACTTGCCCCGCGATTGGACACTTTCGGGCGCGACTTGCCCCGCGATTGGACACTTTCGGGTGCGACTTGCCCCGCGATTGGACACTTTCGGGTGCGACTTGCCCCGCGATTGGACACTTTCGGGCGCGACTTGCCCCGCGATTGGACACTTTCGGGCGCGACTTGCCCCGCGATTGGACAGTTTCAGGTGCGACTTGCCCTGCGATTGGACAGTTTCAGGTGCGACTTGCCTGTGATTGGACAGTTTCAGGTGCGACTTGCCCTGCGATTGGACAGTTTCAGGTGCGACTTGCCCTGCGATTGGACAGTTTCAGGTGCGACTTGCCTGTGATTGGACAGTTTCAGGTGCGACTTGCCCTGCGATTGGACAGTTTCAGATCCCAGGACAAGTGACACCCGACTGTCGGCAATGGGACCGCCCCAAACTAAAGCAGCTCCTGCACTATTTGTGGCGACTTTCAGCGATCTCTGTGCGTGAAGTTGCTGATCTCTGAGAGCTTTCAGTCACATTTAAGTGTGGCCCTTTGGGGTGCTCAGGGGCCACACTTGAGGCCTCCTCTATCAAGTGACTTCACCGCCATTGATCTGCCCCTTCACCGCTCCGTCCTAACCTGGCACAGGTGTAACCAATAGGGAGAAGGTGAAATGAAGCCTCAGCCTTGTGAGAGATCTGATTGGTTCTAAGGATCACATGCTGTCTGTGCTTACCGCATCGTCTGGGATGGACCCCCCGCAGCTTCCATCGCTCCGCCAGGACCCCTCGTGTGTCACCATGCAGCCCGATCCTCAGGTTCCAATGTGTCCTTTGGTAGTCCTGGGTCACAATGTATCTTCTGACGCTCCCGGGTTACAATGTAGATGGATCCTCTGATGCCTCCAATGTATCGATGCTTCTGTGTAATACGGTGTCCTCCGATTGGTCACAATGGATCTTCCTATACTCTTGTGTTACATTGTATCCTCTGATGTTTCCTGGGCTACAATGTTGATGGATCCACTGATGCCTCCAATGTGTCCTCTGATGGGTCAAAATGTGTCCTCTGATGGGTCAAAATGTGTCCTCTGATGGGTCAAAATGTGTCCTCTGATGGGTCAAAATGTGTCCTCTGATGCCTCCAATGTGTCCTCTGATGCCTCCAATGTGTCCTCTGATGCCTCCAATGTGTCCTCTGATGGGTCAGATATATCTTCTAATACACCTGCGTTACAATGTTTCCTCAGATTGGTCACAATGGATCTTCCTATAATCTTGTGTTACATTGTATCGTCTAATGCTCCCGAGTTACAATGTTGATGGATCATCTGATGCCTCCAATGTGTCTTCTGATGGGTCACAATGTATCTTCTAATCCTGTGTTACAATGTTTCCTCTGATGGGTTACAATGTAGCCTCTTATGATTCCTGGGTCACAATGTATCCTCTGATGCCTCCAATGTATCTTCTGATGGGTCACAATGTATCGTCTAATGCTCCTGAATTACAATGTACCTTCTTATGATTCCTGGGTCACAGAGTATCCTCTGATGGGTCACAATGTATCTTCTGATGCCTCCAATGGATCTTCTGATGGGTCACAATGTATCTTCTGATGCCTCCAATGGATCTTCTGATGGGTCACAATGTATCTTCTAATACTCCTGTGTTACAACGTACCTTCTTATGATTCCTGTGTCACAATGTATCCTCTGATGCCTCCAATGTATCCTCTGATGAGTCACAATGTATCTTCTAATACTCCTGTGTTACAATGTTTCCTCTGACAGGTTACAAGGTAGCCTCTTATGATTCCTGGGTCACAATGTATCTTCTGATGGGTCACAATGTGTCTTCTGATGGGTCACAATGTATCTTCTGATGGGTCACAATGTGTCTTCTAATACTCCTGCGTTACATTGTTTCCTCTGATGGGTTACAATGTTTCCTCTGAAGCCTCCAATGTATCTTCTGGTTCTTCCCTCTTCCTGGACAGAACTCAACTGAGCAACCTGGAAGAATGTACCTAGCCCGGCCCCTCCCATACCTGGCCCAGGGTGCCTTCTCATTGGCTGACTCCCCAATCCGCCACGCCCATTCAGAGACAGACTGGATCCAATGTTTCTGTTTGAACAGACTGTGTCAGCCATGCATGGAGGGTGATCAGCTGTGCCGGATGAATGGCATTAGAAGGGCCGGCCAATGGGGGGGGGGTCACTTTATGTGACAACCGTGAGAGTCGCACGACACAGACCGTCCATCGAGCCGCTCCTGGAGGAACCGTCTCCATCAATGTGTCCGCATTGTCCTCTTATCACAGGTGAACTCTGCCTGGAGGGCGCTTCGTTTGCTCTGAGCACCAAAAACAGGTTTCCTCCTTTTGTTCCAACACCGATCTCCTGCAGCCACTTCCCATTTCCATGGATGGCATTTCTCAGGGGGGGGCTCCCAGATGGTGACAACAGCGGACCATGCCTGAGTAGTTTTTGTCAGCAGAGCCACATGGAGTCTCCGTCAGACAGGGTGACAACACAGGAACACAACTGAAAGACAGGGACAGAGTGTTGTCACCCTGTAACAGGAAGTGGGCGGGGTCACTGGGGATTATTTCATGAAAAACTGGAAAGCCGTTTAGTGGTTGGCAGTTCTGCCTGGCAGCGCTGGGGTTCTTGGTTCAAACCCTGGCCAAGACACTACCTGCATGGAGTTTGTATGTTCCCCCTGTGCTTGCATTAGTTTCCTCCTGCGGGTCAGTTCATTGTTTCCTGTCCAAAGTGGCCCTTGTAGGTGTATGTAATCATATCGGATATATTGTAAGACCCCCCCCCCCCCCCCCCCGGGGATGGGGACTAATGCGATTGTACGGCACTACAGCAATTGTTGGAGCTATACACACGCTCTGTGCTGCCACTTGTAGGCCAGAAAATGTACTGCAATGGCATACAGAGAAGACATAGTACCCGATCAGAACTCCTCCCTCTGTGTCCATGGAGCTGATTGGGGGATTCTGGTGGCGGCGCTCTGGAAGGAAGCGGAGGAGGAGAAACACTCATCTTGTGCTGAGAGATCCGTCTACAATGTCAAGTATTGTCGTCTAATCCTAGGTGTGCGCTCCGGACTGGCGGCTGTCCACCATGACAACCCGCCTCCTATGTCTAGGAAGGGGCTCCCACGTCCCCATCTTCATCCCTGTACTCCCTCCCACGTCCCCATCTTCATCCCGGTACTCCCACCTTCCACAGAGTCCTAATCTATCCCCTGATACAACCTCCCACGTCCCCCATCTTCATCCCGGTACTCCCTCCCAAGTATCCCATCTTCATCCCCGTACTCCCACGTCCCCCATCTTCATCCCCGTACTCCCACCCTCCACAGAGTCCTAATATATCCCCTGATACAACCTCCTATGTCTACGCAGGGGCTCCCACGTCCCCCATCTTCATCCTGGTATGCCCATGCCCTGCATACTCTTATCTCCCAATACTCCCTCCCATGTCTAAGCAGGGGTGCCCTTGGACCCCATCTTCATCCTGGTACTCCCATGCTCCTCCTCTCTCTCAATGGTCCCTCCCATGTCTAGGCAGGGGTGTCCATGTACCCCATCTTCATCCTGGTACTCCCATGCTCCTCCTCTCTCTCAATGGTCCCTCCCATGTCTAGGCAGGGGTGTCCATGTACCCCATCTTCATCCTGGTACTCCCATGCTCCTCCTCTCTCTCAATGGTCCCTCCCATGTCTAGGCAGGGGTGTCCATGTACCCCATCTTCATCCTGGTACTCCCATGCTCCTCCTCTCTCTCAATGGTCCCTCCCATGTCTAGGCAGGGGTGTCCATGTACCCCATCTTCATCCTGGTACTCCCATGCTCCTCCTCTCTCTCAATGGTCCCTCCCATGTCTAGGCAGGGGTGTCCATGTACCCCATCTTCATCTTGGTACTCCCATGGTCCTTATCTATCTCGCAATACTCCCTCCCATGTCTAGGCAGGGGTGCCCTTGGACCCCATCTTCATCCTGGTACTCCCATGCCCTGCATACTATTATCTCCCAATAGTCCCTCCCATGTCTAGGCAGGGGTGCCCTTGTACCCCATCTTCATCCTGGTACTCCCATGCTCCTTATCTCCCAATACTCCCTCCCATGTCTAAGCAGGGGTGCCCTTGGACCCCATCTTCATCCTGATACTCCCATGCTCCTCTTCTCTCTCAATGGTCCCTCCCATGTCTAGGCAGGGGTGCCCTTGGACCCCATCTTCATCCTGGTACTCCCATGCTCCTCCTCTCTCTCAATGGTCCCTCCCATGTCTAGGCAGGGGTGTCCATGTACCCCATCTTCATCCTGGTACTCCCATGCTTCTTATCTATCTCCCGATACTCCCTCCCATGTCTAGGCAGGGGTGCCCTTGTGCCCCATCTTCATCCCGGTACTCCCATGCTCCCTATCCCTCTCAATGGTCCCTCCCATGTCTAGGCAGGGGTGTCCATGTACCCCATCTTCATCCTGGTACTCCCATGCTCTGCATACTCCAAATACATCCTCCCGTGTCTAAACAGGGGCGTCCAAGTTCCCCATCCTCACCCCGGTACTCTGCATTCTCTTCATCTATCTCCCACTAGTCCCTCCCATATCGAAACAGCAGATCCCACAACCCTGATCTTCATCCTGGTACTCCCACACTCCACAAACTCCAATCATATCTCTAGATACTCCCTCCCATGTCTAAACAGGGGCTCCTACCTATCCAATCGTCACCCTGGTACTCTGCATACTCCTCATCTATCTCCTGGTACACCCACCCAACCCCCGTGCCCCATCTGCAGTACTTCTTATCCTCCACTAGATGTCCCCAGTCTGATGGCCAACATCATTCAACTCACTTCTTCTGAGCTCAGCTGGTTCCCTTGCCTGTGACTGGACAGTGAAAGGAGAAGCAGCACAGTGATGAGCTCATCTATCTGCTTCCTCCTCCTATTGGCATGCTTCTGGGCAGCGGATGAATTGATTTGCTCCTTGTGCTGCTTCATTCTCTCACACAGGGACTGGAAAAGGCTGGTATCAGGTCCCATTCAGGAACATAGACTGCCGGAATTTATCAAATATATTTAATGATGAGATGAGCTTCAAGTTTCTATTACCAGACAAAACGCCTTATAAAAGGCGTCCATCCCCCCCCCCCCCAGGAGTTCCCTGCCTCTCCCCCGAGGTGACACCCCCAGGAGCAGAATCCTCATTCCCCTTCTCAGGGGATCCAGGTCATGAAGGAAGGGTGGAGGAATCTGATGAATTAAAGAACACAGCTGTGTTTATAGAACGTGGTGACCACGCCCACCGACCACTTATCACCCTCTGACAACCAGAGACAGGCAAAGCAGAGACATGGCGGCCAATCAGAAACCAGCTGTCAGTTTTTAGGTTCTCTATGCTTCTAACAGTCCGGGCACAGGTGGAAGGAATCAAACAGCAGCTTTTTTGGCCACTCCCCCTGGGGGTGGGCACAGACACATCGCACCCAATAATAAAGCCAGGATGTGACCATTACCCCCCCCCTTCCTGACCAGGTCATTTTTTGCGATACGGCGCTGCGTTACTTTAACTGACAATTACGCGGTCATGCAACACTGCACCGAATGAAATTTACGTCCTTTTTTCCCCACAAATAGAGCTTTCTTTCGGTGGTATTTGATCGCCTGTGCGGTTTTAATATTTTGCGCTATAAACACAAAAAGTCCAACAATTTTAAGGAAAAAAAAAAACAATTTTTGACGTTTTCTATAAAACACGTCCAGTTAAAAAAAAAATTTAAATCAAATTTCTTCATAAATTTTGGCCAGAATGTATTCTGATCCGTGTCTTCGCTAAAAAAAAAATCCCGATACGTGTAAATTAATTAGTTTACGTGAAAGTTATCGCTTTTTATTTAATACTAAAAATGGCGGCGATCAGCGACTTATTGTGGGACTGGGTGGGAACTGGCTTGGTGTCACTGACATCCCCAGTGACACCAACTGACTAGTCTTGCATGTTGCCTGCCTCGACCTCTGCCTGGATACTGACTATTCTTGCCTGCCACCTGATTTGACCTCTGCATGGACACCGAATACTCTTGCCTGCTGCCTGATTCGACCTCCTGGACATTGACTGATCTTGTCTGCCTCCTTCCTCGACCTCCCACCTGGACACTGACTAGTCTTACCTGTTTGCCTCAATCTCTGTCTGAACACTGACCACCCTTGCCTACTGCCTGCCTCGATCCCTGTCTGGACACTGACTACTCTTGCCTGCCTTGACCTCTGCCTGGACACAGACTACTCTTGCCTGCTACCTGCCTTGACCTCTGCCTGGAAACTGTCTACTCTTGCCTGCCTCAACCTAAGCCTTTCCACCGATTAGTCACCGACTACTCTTTCCTGTCGCCTGCCTTGATCCGACTTTACATTAACTACACTTGTCTGCTGCCTGCCTCCACCCCTGCCTGGATGCTGACTATCCTTGCCTGACACCTGTTTTGACCTCTGCCTGGACACTGAATACTCTTGCCTGCTTCAACCTCTACCTGGACATTGACTGATCTTATCTTCCTCCTTCCTCGACCTCCCACCTGGACACAGATTAGTCTTGCCTGCTGCCTGCCTTGATCCCTGTCTGGACACTGACTACTCTTGCCTGCCTTCACCTCTGCCTGGTCACAGACTACTCTTGCCTGCTGCCTACCTTGACCTCTGCCTGGAAACTGACTCTTGCCTGGCTCAACCTAAGCCATTCCACTAATTAGTCACTGACTACACTTTCCTGTTGCCTGCCTCGACCTCTGTCTGGATGCTGACTATTCTTGCCTGCCACCTGATCTGACCTCTGCCAGAACACCAAATACTCTTGCCTGCTGCCTGCTTCAACCTCTACCTGGACATTGACTGATCTCATCTGCCTCCTTCCTCGACCTCCCACCTGGACACTGACTAGTCTTCTCTGTTGCCTGCCTTGATCCCTTTCTGGACACAGACTACTCTTGCCTACCACAACCTCTGCCTGAACACAGACTACTCTTGCTTCCTGCCTGCCTTGACCTCTGCATTGAAACTTACTCTTGCCTGCTTCAACCTCTACCTGGACATTGACTGATGTTGTCTGCCTCCTTCCTCGACCTCCCACCTAGATACTGACTAGTGTTGCCTTGCCTCTGACTACACCTTTACACTGACTACTCTTGCCTGCCACAACCTCTGCCTGGATACAGACTACTCTTGTTTGCTGCCTGCCTTGACCTCTGCCTGGAAACTGTCTACTCTTGCCCGCTTCAACCTATCTGGAAATTAACTGATCTTGTCTGTCTCCTTCCTCGACCTCCCACCTAGATACTGACTAGTGTTGCCTTGCCTCTGACTACTCCTTTACACTGACTACTCTTGCCTGCCACAACCTCTGCCTGGATACAGACTACTCTTGTTTGCTGCCTGCCTTGACCTCTGCCTGGAAACTGTCTACTCTTGCCCGCTTCAACCTCCTATCTGGAAATTAACTGATCTTGTCTGTCTCCTTCCTCGACCTCCCACCTGGACACTGACTAGTCTTGCCCGCTGCCTGCTTCAACCTCTACCTAGACATTGACTACTCTTGCCTCAACCTCTGCCTGGAAATGGACTAATCCTGCCTTGACCTCAGTCTCTATACTGACTACTTTCTCAGCCTCCTGACCCTGAGCCTTGACCTTCACAATGTGCAATTATCATGTCTCCTCATGCTTCCTACCCTGGTCCTGCCACGCCCTGTTGGTGGGATCCTGGTGAGGGTCACCGGCTCACCACTCCTGGTAGGGTGCTCAGGTAAAGACCACGGTGTCACCTGGACTCTGCACCCCTTTGTGAGCCCGTGTCACCTGCCAGGGGTGAGGCCCGTACCGTCAATTCTATTCTCCCCCAACAAACTACCAAAGCCGGTTAATGTCCCTGGAAACCAAGAGCAGTTGGTATCTACAGCAGGAGAAGGCAACGCGTGAGCAGGAAGTGTGGGAGAGCGCAGCACGCCCAGTCACTGTAACTGAGCTAATATCAGTCAGGGTGGGGCAGGACGTCATCTCTGCAATGTAAACACGGGACTTCTGGCCACCCCGGCCTGGGAGAAGCCAAGTACCAGTCACTCCAGAAGTGGCACCACTTCAATTAACCCTCCGTGTGCCCGGAACCCGGACCAAGCCGGTGTCTAATATCTGCCGGAGACGCCAACAAAGTCTGTATTGAGATCACAGAACTTCTCCTGCGCTGCCCCTTCCGTGTGTGTGTCATCAGGAACTCCCCCACACTCCGCAACCTCATCTACATGAAACCCCCCAATTATCCTTTATTAATACATCACTGACCCCTCTAGAGATCTGCAGATCATTCCGTCCCATCCCCCTCCTGACAGATCCATATTGATGTATTCTGCAGATTATTCCATCACTGACCCCTCTAGAGATCTGCAGAACATCACTCCGTCCCATTCCCCCCGACAGATCCATATTGATATATTCTGCAGATTATTCCATCTCCTCTAGAGATCTGCAGAACATCGCTCCCTTCCATCCCCCTCCTGACATCCATATTAATATATTCTGCAGATTATTCCATCACTGACCCCCCTAGAGAGCTGCAGAACATCGCTCCATCTCATCCCCCTCCTGCCAGATCCATATTGATATATTCTGCAGATTATCCCACCACTGACCTCTCTAGAGATCTGCAGAACATCGCTCCATCCCATCCCCCTCCTGACAGATCCATATTGATATATTCTGCAGATTATCCCATCATTGACCCCTCTAGAGATCTGCAGAACATCGCTCCGTCCCCTCCCCCTCCCGACAGATCCATATTACTATATTCTGCAGATTATCCCATCATTGACCCCTCTAGAGATCTGCAGAACATCGCTCCGTCCCCTCCCCCTCCTGACAGATCCATATTACTATATTCTGTAGATTATCCCATCACTGACCCTCCTAGAGATCTGCAGAACATCGCTCCGTCCCCTCCCCCTCCTGACAGATCCATATTACTATATTCTGTAGATTATCCCATCACTGACCCTCCTAGAGATCTGCAGAACATCGCACTCAGTAGTGATGTAAGGAAGTCGTCTCTGATCAGACATAATCCCTCCATTGTCACCTCTCTCCCATCACCTTACATCACCCCGCACACCCTGGGATGTCCCCGATCTGCCATGCGCCTCTCCTGTGACTTGTGCCGACAACTATTCCAGGATTGTCACATCAAACGTTGTTGCGGCCGGGAGATCTGAACGTCGATCCGGAGCGGTGACACCCGCCTGGTGTTTCTGGGTGGAGTTCCTCTAATGTCCCCATCAGAGGAGGATGACGGGCGTGTTGGGTGACATTCGTGTTTGATCAGATGGAGAAGAGGCACCAACGACCTGACAACTGTCTCACATTCTTCACTTTCAAGTCGCCCATCATGTTAACAGACCAATCAGGATTGGGGAAGGGAAGGGGTGGAGTCATGCTCCGCTGTTTCCGAAAAAGGTAACATTTGCATAGAAGTTCCGTTGCTCAGATCTCAGGGGATCGATGAAGGTAGCCTCTGCCTGAGAACGTTTCGTTTTATGGTCGGTGTGACTTGCCCAGGTCGGTGACAGGTCCACTTTAATCCCGTGTGTACACAATGCAACGTACTGCGCTTCCCGCTTCGGATTACTGCGCTTCCCGCTTCGAATTACTGCGCTTCCCGCTTCGGATTACTGCGTTTCCCGCTTCGGATTACTGCGCTTCCCGCTTCGGATTACTGCGCGGTGACTGCACTTTACTCTTCCCTGTCGCAGCAAGGCTCAATTCTCATTGGACGTTCCTTCAATACAAACTGACGGAGATCAAACATATAACTTTCCCATCAAAGCCGTTTGTCACGGATGCTGATTGCACGCAGGCGTAGGAGGCGGGGCCACCTATGTGATCAATCATGACCATACGCCGGTTAAATGTCCCCAACGCCGATGTAAACCGAATCATTGAAATTTCCTAGAATCATCACGCAGGGAAAAAACATAATACACTGTCACGATATTGTTACAATGTATTTATGAAGAGATCCTGCAATGTTTTCAGGCTTCATTCACATTTATGCCAGCGCTCCTGGAACACTGGGTGGGGCTTAGGAAAAATTTCACGCCTAACGATTCATGAACATGCATTTTGCATGTTTTTCATATGTCGATGTAAATCGAATCATCACGCAGGGAAAAAACATAATACACTGTCACGATATTGTTACATTGTATTTATGAAGAGATCCTGCAATGTTTTCAGGCTTCATTCACCTTCATGCCAGCGCTCCTGGAACACTGGGTGGGGCTTAGGAAAAGTTTCACGCCTAATGATTCGTTAATGTGCATTTTTGCGTGTTTTTCACATGTCGATGTAAATCGAATCATCCTAGAATCAGCACACAGGGAAAAAAACATAATACACTGTCACGATATTGTTACATTGTATTTATGAAGAGATCCTGCAATGTTTTCAGGCTTCATTCACCTTCATGCCAGCGCTCCTGGAACACTGGGTGGGGCTTAGGAAAGGTTTCACGCCTAATGATTCATTAACGTGCATTTTTGCATGTTTTTCACGTGTCGATGTAAATCGAATCATACTAGAATCAGCACACAGGAACTAAACATGATATATTGTCACAATGTATTTATGAAGAGATCCTGCAATGTTTTCAGGCTTCATTCACATTCATGCCGGCGCTCCTGGAACACTGGGTGGGGCTTAGGAAAGGTTTCACGCCTAACCATTCGTGAACACGTATTTTGCATGTTTTTCACGCGTCGCTGTAAACCGAATCATTGAAATCTCCTAGGATCAGCACGCAGGAAAAAAACATAACACACTGTCACGATATTGTTACATTGTATTTATGAAGAGATCCTGCAATGTTTTCAGGCTTCATTCACATTTATGCCAGCGCTCCTGGAACACTGGGTGGAGCTTAGGAAAGGTTTCACGCCTAATGATTCATTAACGTGCATTTTTGCGTGTTTTTCACGTGTCGATGTAAACCGAATCATCACGCAGGGAAAAAACATAATACACTGTCACGATATTGTTACAATGTATTTCTGAAGAGATCCTGCAATGTTTTCCAGCTTCATTCACACGGCAGCCAATGCCAGCGCTCCTGGAACACTGGGTGGAGCTTAGGAAAGGTTTCACGCCTAACGATTCGTGAACGTGCATTTTTGCGTGTTTTTCACGCGTGGTCACACTACACGCAGCATATTCATTTCAATGGGCTGCCCGGTAGCTCGTGTGCCTCCTTGGGGCAGTGAGCATCGCGTGTTATTAGGCACGCTTCTACTTGCCGCGTTTGGGGTTATTGCATGTTTTTTATGTGTCGATATAAACCGAAATCTCCTAGAATCAGCACACAGGTACTAAACATGATACACTGTCACAATATTGTTACATTGTATTTATGAAGAGATCCTGCAATGTTTTCAGGCTTCATTCACATTTATGCCAGCGCTCCTGGAACACTGGGTGGGGCTTAGGAAAGGTTTCACGCCTAATGATTCGTTAACGTGCATTTTTGCGTGTTTTTCACATGTCGATGTAAACCGAATCATCCTAGAATCAGCACACAGGAACTAAACATGATATATTGTCACAATGTATTTATGAAGAGATCCTGCAATGTTTTCAGGCTTCATTCACGTGGTAGCCGCTGCCAGCGCTCCTGGAACACTGGGTGGGGCTTAGGAAAGCTTTCACGCCGAACGATTCATGAACTCGCATTTTGCATGTTTTTCACGTGTCGCTGTAAACAGAATTATTGAAATCTCCTAGAATCAGCACACAGGAACCAAACATAATACACTGTCATGATATTGTTACAAAGTATTTATGAAGAGATCCTGCAATGTTTTCAGGCTTCATTCACAGGGCGGCCAATCCCAGCGCTCCTGGAATACTGGGTGGGGCTTAGGAAAGGTTTCACGCCTAACGATTCGTGAACGTGCATTTTTGCGTGTTTTTCACACGTGGTCAGGCTACACGCAGCATATTCATTTCAATGGACAGCCCAGTGAATGACAAAAGCCTCCTTGGGGCATTGAGCTTCGCGTGTTATTAGGCACGCTTCTACTTGCCGCGTTTGGGGTGCCATTAACCGTTTCAGCTCTGGAAGGTTTTACCCCCCTTCATAACCAAGCCATTTTTTGCTATTTAGCACTGCGCTACTCTAAATGGTAATTGCGCGGTCATGCAACACTGTGCCCAAATGAGATTTATAGGCCGACGTGCGCCGACATTTCCATCCATTTTACTCACGTTTTAGCGCGTGCTAAAGTCCACTGACATACATTCTGAGAGACAGTACACACCAGTGCGCTAATCTGCGTTTCATTGGCCCTGAATAATTTTTTTTTTTTCACACCTATAGAGCTTTTCTTTGGGGGTTTTTTTTTATTTATTTTTTTGCGCTATAAATGAAACTTTTGATTAAAACAATATTTTTACTTTCTGCTCTAAAACAAACAATAAAAAAAAATAACAAAAATCAATATATATATATTGGAATTTTTTTTTTATATAACTAGTAATGGTGGAGATCAGCGACTTATAATAGGACTGCAATAGTGCGGCGGGCAATCTGCCACTAACTGACTGACACTGATATCACCAGTGATCCTAATAAAGTGATGATACTATACACTGTCACTGTACCAATGCCCCTGGCTGGGAAGGGGTTAACATCCAGGGATGGGGTGTCAAAGTCCATTTCATCGCGGGCCGTATCAGCATTATGGTATATTGTATCTGTAAGATGTCCAGAGCACCCCACCCCCCCATTGCATCAGGTGTCAAGAATCCCATACCGTGCCTAACATCACCGTGCACCCCCTTTGGGGGCAGAGCTGGAACGCAGAAAGTGCAGGGTCTGGAGGAGGACCAGAGGAGGAGTGGAGTGCAGGGTCTGGAGGAGGACCAGAGGAGGAGTGGAGTGCAGGGTCTGGAGGAGGACCAGAGGAGGAGTGGAGTGCAGGGTCTGGAGGAGGACCAGAGGAGGAGTGGAGTGCAGGGTCTGGAGGAGGACCAGAGGAGGAGTGGACTCAGTTACCAGAGTCTGCTGAATGCTGAGACCAGGGGGAGGCAGAGATGAGGGGGTGCTGCAGCTGCACTGAGAGGTGCAGGCAGGGGCAGACTGACCATTTGGAAACTTGGGCACTGCCCGAGGGCCTGGGGTCAGTAGGGGGTCCCATGAGATGCCCCTGGTACCTTTTTCATAGGGTTTTTTGAGTTTGGGCAAGGATACAGGGGCCCCATGATCCCCTATTGCCCGGGGGCCCCATGAGTTGTAAGTCTGCCCCTGGGTGCAGGATTTGCCAGAGGAGTTCTATACTCCTCTCTGCTGAGACAAGGTGGGGGTGGAGACAAAGGGGTACCTGCAGGAGGCAGGGCCACATGAAATGCCTGGAGGGCTGGATTCGGCCCGCGGGCCTTGTGTTTGACACCTGTGATCGAGGGGTGAAATGTGTGCCTGACCATGCATGATGTGCTGATTTTACTAATTCTCCTCCCTGCTTTGCAGGGATGAGAAGCAGAGAGAACGTTCCCTCTGTACAGAGCTCTGTGTTGATTGTCAGCACAGAGCTCTGGGCTGTGATTTGACACGTTTTTCATGCGGTTTGCATTTTTTTTAATCTGTCCAGCAACAAGTTGGTGGAAAAAAAAAAGCAAGAACAAAAAGAAATGCGCACGTGCACCGCGGTTTGTGGCGTGCTAACATGTATGTGCTCTGGCCATGTGTGATGAGGAGCCATGAAGGATAAGAATGTGTGACGGTGTGAACGGGCCCTCAGGGATGACATATTGTAACATAATTACTAAAAATGAAAACGAACTGCCAACCGACACCATTCCCCTCATTACACAACAAGACACTGACACCGACTGCCAATATTAAACTTTAATGACACCATAGAGAGGCCTCCGGATATCACATTACCCAGCGACACCGGAGAGATCACCTGCCGGATCACCTTCACCGAGGAACAGATACCAAGAATGACACCCGGCATCCGGGACAGGAGAAGTGGGACTGTGCAGAGTCCATCCATACAGAATAAGGACTGATACCGAGAATGACACCCGGCATCCAGGACAGGAGAAGTGGGACTGTGCAGAGTCCATACATACAGAATGGGGACAGATACCGAGAATGACACCCGGCATCCGGGACAGGAGAAGTGGGACTGTACAGAGTCCATACATACAGAATAAGAGGAGATACCGAGAATGACACCCGGCATCCAGGACAGGAGAAGTGGGACTGTGCAGAGTCCATACATACAGAATAAGGACAGATACCGAGAATGACACCCGGCATCCGGGACAGGAGAGGTGGGACTGTGCAGAGTCCATACATACAGAATAAGAGGAGATACCGAGAATGACACCCGGCATCCGAGACAGGAGAAGTGGGACTGTGCAGAGTCCATACATGCAGAATAAGAGGAGATACCGAGAATGACACCCGGCATCCGGGACAGCAGAAGTGGGACTGTGCAGAGTCCATACATACAGAATAAGGACAGATACCGAGAATGACACCCGGCATCTGGGACAGGAGAAGTGGGACTGTGCAGAGTCCATACATGCAGAATAAGGACAGATACCGAGAATGACACCCGGCATCCGGGACAGCAGAAGTGGGACTGTGCAGAGTCCATACATACAGAATAAGGACAGATACCGAGAATGACACCCGGCATCTGGGACAGGAGAAGTGGGACTGTGCAGAGTCCATACATACAGAATAAGAGGAGATACCGAGAATGACACCCGGCATCCAGGACAGGAGAAGTGGGACTGTGCAGAGTCCATACATACAGAATAAGAGGAGATACCGAGAATGACACCCGGCATCCGGGACAGGAGAAGTGGGACTGTGCAGAGCCCATACATACAGAATAAGGACTGATACCGAGAATGACAGTTGGGGAATGGAGATGATTGTCGGGAAGTCTCTGGAATACACGATCTCTCATCCATAGTGCAGGCGCGGCCCCCTGGCCTCAGTTCCTGTGTTTTGCGCGCTGTGCGTTGGTCTCCATAGCGACACACATACCCACCCTACGCTTATCAGCTCCGGGAATAGTCCGCCCCCCCCCCCCCTCCCTGACCACCGCGGGGATGACATCTATCTCACTGCATTAACTATTCAGGCAGGCTCTTGCCCTACACAGCTAATGGTGGATCTCAGGGAGATTGTACAATCAGATTGTACTGTGTGTGGTGCATAGGAATGAACTTTGGGTTGGGGTCTTCACATGAGCTTGACCTGAACCCAACCTGTCCGCAGGTTGTATTTGCCTGTTGAATCCCCCAAAAGATACTTGTAAACAAACACCAGCGCGAAGTGTGCAAACAGAAGCTGGCAGCTGCTAAATGACAGATCCCTGCCAGCTTCTGTTAGTAAACAAACCAGCTGGGGATCCTGGGTGACAACGTTGACCATATATGGTCATCCCCATATTAGGTCAATGACATCACTCGGCATCCCCAGCCAGTTTGTTTTCATGGTGTGGATATTTTTTTTTTTTTATTTTTCACCTTTTTTTGTGAAGGCCCCATAGTCATTCACCTGGGGGTGGGGGTCAGATATCCGGGGGCCTCCTGATAATAAACGTGGCTTCCAGATTCTGATATGTCCAATCAGGTTCTGGAATCTCTGTTTTAGAATAGGGGGGGCCCCAACAGATATCTGGCTCTCCCAATAGGTGAAGTGCTGGGTACCTAGTATCCCTTTCTTCTCATTTACAAAAAAAAAAAATGGAAAAATTAAAAAATAAAAATGAAAAAAGAAAACGTAAATTAAAAAAAAAAAAATTTACATAAATGTCTTCCCTTGTAAATCCAATCCAACATTTATGTCAATCACGACGGCCTACTGCCCAACGGTCCTCATCCCCCACTACTCCTGTGGCAAATGACAGATCCCAGCTGGCTTTTGTATGTCAATAAATGGGCTGGATATCCTTCGTGATATCACCGACCCAATTTGTTCATGAACATTTTTGGTCAATAACATCACCCCCGTTACTCAGCTGGTTTGTTTACAAACATAGGTCAGCAGGGATCTGTCATTTAGCAGAAGTAGTGCCACTAAATGACAGAATAAATTCTCCCCCTGTAAAACTAATGTGAATCACATTGTCCAGCATTGACCATTTATGTCAATCACGACGGCCTGCTACCCAATGGTGTTCACCTACCAACGCAACAGCCCAATGCCCAACGGTCCTCATCCCCCACTCCTCCTGTAGCAAATGACAGATCCCAGCTGGCTTTTGTATGTCAAAAAATTGGGCTGGATATCCTTCGTGATATCACCGACCCAATTTGTTCATGACGATTTTTGGTCAATAACATCACCCACGATACTCAGCTGGTTTGTTTACAAACAGAGGTCGGCAGGGATCTGTCATTTAGCGGCAGTAGTGTTACAGAATAAACTCTCCCCCTGTAAAATGAATGTGAATCACATCCTCCAGCGTTGTACATTTATGTCAATCATGACGGCCAACTACCCAACGGTCTTCACCTACCAACGCAATGGCCCACTGCCTAATGGTGTTTATCCGCCACTACTCCTGTGGCAAATGACAGATCCCCATCAGCTTTTTTTAAGTCAATAAATGGGCTGGATATCCTGAGTGACATCACTGACCCAATATGTTCATGACCATTTTTGGTCAATGACATCACCCACGATCCTCAGCCGGTTTGTTGAAAACCAGGAAGCCGACAGGAATCTGTCATTTGGCGGCAGTAGTGCGACTAAATGACAGGTCCCAGACGCTGGTCATAAACAATGTCACTTATAAAGGGATACATCATACTGCATCAGCAACTTCCTGTGCAGGTTTAAGGCATCCATCTACGATTCTCAGCTGGTTTGTTTACAAACAGAGGTCGGCAGGGATCTGTCATTTATCAACAGTAGTGCTACTGGCACTAAATGACAGAATAACGTCTCCCCCTGTAAAACTAACGTGAATCACATTCTCCGACGTTGTACATTTATGTCAATCACGATGGCCTGCTACCCAATGGTATTTACCTACCAACGCAACAGCCCACTGCCTAACGGCGTTCATCTACTACGACTCCTGAGGCAAATGGCAGATCCCAGTCGGCTTTTGTATGTCAATAAATGGGCTGGATATCCCGAGTGACATCACTGACCCAATTTGGTCATGATCATTTTTGGTCAATGACATCACCCAGGATCCTCAGCTGGTTTGTGGACAACCAGGAAGCAGGCAGGAATCTGTCATTTGGCGGCGGTAGTGCCACTAAATGACAAGTCCCAGTCGCTGTTTGTAATCAATGTCACTTTTAAAGGGGTACATCATAGTGCATGTTTAATGATGCCCTTTAAGCCGCATGACTTGACCCTTCGACTGCTGATTGAGGACGAGTGGCCCCACACCGTCTGGTTGGGGACGGGTGGCCCCACACCGTCTGGTTGGGGACGGGTGGCCCCGCACCGTCTGGTTGGGGACGGGTGGCCCCGCACCGTCTGGTTGGGGACGGGTGGCCCCGCACCGTCTGGTTGGGGACGGGTGGCCCCGCACCGTCTGGTTGGGGACGAGTGGCCCCGAACCGTCTGGTTGGGGACGAGTGGCCCTGCACCGTCTGGTTGGGGACGAGTGGCCCTGCACCGTCTGGTTGGGGACGAGTGGCCCTGCACCGTCTTCTCCTCTGGGATTAATTTTCTCCTGGCCGTCCGACAGATACCAATCCCATAAAAACAAAAATCTGGAGACCTTCCCGTCCGCAGAGCTGCCAAGATATCCGAGAACCAATGTGTCAGCAAAACCCACCTCCAGCCTGCGAGCGGAACTGTGCGACCCAACACTGCAACTGCAGTGTGTCAGTCCATGTACTGCAGGCAGTGTGTCAGTCCGTGTACCGCAGGCAGTCAGCGTGTCAGTCCGTGTACCGCAGTCAACCAGCGCGTCAGTCCGTGTACCGCAGGCAGCCAGCGCGTCAGTCCGTGTACCGCAGGCAGTCAGCGCGTCAGTCCGTGTACCGCAGGCAGCCAGCGCGTCAGTCCGTGTACCGCAGGCAGCCAGCGCGTCAGTCCGTGTACCGCAGGCAGCCAGCGCGTCAGTCCGTGTACCGCAGGCAGCCAGCGCGTCAGTCCGTGTACCGCAGGCAGGCAGCCAGCGCGTCAGTCCGTGTACCGCAGGCAGCCAGCGCGTCAGTCCGTGTACCGCAGGCAGCCAGCGCGTCAGTCCGTGTACCGCAGGCAGCCAGCGCGTCAGTCCGTGTACCGCAGGCAGCCAGCGTGTCAGTCCGTGTACCGCAGGCAGCCAGCGTGTCAGTCCGTGTACCGCAGGCAGCCAGCGTGTCAGTCCATGTACCCAGTCCGGGGGTAAATATACAAATGGCCAGACTCAAAGGACACATCTTCACTTTCAGGTCAGGTCATCAGACACACGGGCTGTCCCTGCCATCACATCCAAGATGGCGGCACCCAGCAGTAGTCTCAGGGCGTTGGGAGGCTTCTACAGGTAAATAATATGTATGAGATGCATTGAATGTGCATAAATGAATGGTCTGGTGACAGGGTCTCTTGAAGGCCACTGGTCAGGTTCTATAAAAGATGTTTCACCCTTTTGGGGGTCATCTACGTGTTACATATTCTTGGGATGCAAGATTGGTCTTTGATTGGTGGTTGAACTTGATGGACAGGCATGTTTTTTCATCCTCTGTGTTATCTCCTCACTTTCATCCGATGTCTTTCGACACCACTGGAGGATCATGGGAGGTTTGAGTACGGAAGGGTCAGCACAATCACAGCACACAATGGCCAGATAGTCTTGTTTGAGGAAGCAGACGACTATCTCTTGGTTATCAGTGGTGTTTCCTCCAAGAGAAGCCTTGACAAAGGCTGTATGAGGCCTACAGGCAGCGGAGAGGGGTCACCATACCTTGCCGCCCTCGCTCGGGGTATCCAGGAAGACAGCTGTGTTTGTATACAGAGATTTTCCAGGTTATCTCCCAAAATATTATCTAACGAAGACAGGGGACATCAGCAGGGCCCGTGGGAACCTCCCGCTTTTCCACAAAACGATTGTTATTCCCAGACGGAGAGGAATCCTTACTATGTCCACGGCAGGAAAAAAGAACGGAAACTAGGTGGGCTGCAGGTGACCTCTTTGTAATGGAAACATTGACGTAACTACAAAGAGCCACATTGTTTCCATCAGCGCAGAGAACCTGTGTGCGCTAAAAATATCCAACCGTAATACGAAGAGAACCTCCGAAGATGGAGGCCATCCAACTGAGATGATAGAAGACCAAGGGGTGTGTTTGGAACTACTGGCTCAGTTTACAAAATGGCAAATCTGTGTGCAGGAAAAATATCCAACTGCCATAAGGACAGAACTCTCAAAGATGGAGGCCATCCAATTGGAAAGATGATGGAAGGCCAAATAGGCGTTTGAGACCTTTTGGTTTAAGTTACAAAATGGTAAACCCGTGTGGGCTAAAAATATCCAACCATGACAAGGAGAGAGACCCCAAAGATGGAGGCCATCCAACGGGGAACATGTTACAAAGCCAAGAGGCGTGTTAGGAACCACTGGCTCAGTTTACAAAATGGTGAACCCGAGTATGCTAAAAATATCCAACTGCGACAAGAGAGAACCTCTAAAGATGGAGGCCATCCAACTGAGAAGATGATAAAATGCCATAGGGTACGTTTGGAACAGTTGGCTTGGTTTACAAATGGCAAACCCATGTGAGCTAAAAATATCCAACTACAACAAGTAGAGAATCGTCAAAGATGGAGGCCATATATCTGGAAAGATGGTACAAGACCAAGGAACACATTTGGAATTGTTGGCTCAATTTACAAAATGGTGAACCCACGTGTGCTAAAAATATCGAACCGCAACAAGGGGAGAACCTCTAAAGATGGAGACCATCCAATGGAAAGATGACAAGTTCAAGGAAGGTGTTTAGAACTGATGGCTCAGTTTATAAAATGGTGAACCTAATGCGGCAAAAATATCTAACCACAAAAAGGAGACAACCTTCAAAGATGGAGGCCATCCAACTGGCAAGATGGTACAAGGATGAGGAATACATTTTGGAACTGATGGCTCGGTTTACAAAATGGTGAACCCACGTGTACTAAAAATATCGAACCGCAACAAGGAGAGAACCTCTAAAGATGGAGGCCATCCAACTGAGATGATAAAATGCCATAGGGTGCGTTTGAAACTGTTGGCTTGGTTTACAAAATGGCAAACCCATGTGAGCTAAAATTATCCAACTACAAGTAGAGAATCACCAATGATGGAGGCCATTCAACTTGAAAGATCACACAAGGCCAAGGAAGGTGTTTAGAACTGATGGCTCAGTTTACAAAACTGTGAACCTAGTGCGCCAAAAATATCCAACCACAAAAAGGAGACAACCTTCAAAGACGGAGGCCATCCAACTGGCAAGATGGGACAAGGAACACATTTTGGAACTGTTGGCTCAGTTTACAAAATGGTGAACCCACGTGTGCTAAAAATATCGAACCGCAACAAGAAGAGAACCTCTAAATATGGAGACCATCCAATGGAAAAATGTCAAGTACAAGGAAGGTGTTTAGAACTGATGGCTCAGTTTATAAAATGGTGAACCTAATGCGCCAAAAATATCTAACCACAAAAAGGAGACAACCTTCAAAGATGGAGGCCATCCAACTGGCAAGATGGTACAAGGACAAGGAATACATTTGGGAACTGTTGGCTCAGTTTACAAGGACAAGGAACCCATTTTGGAACTGATGGCTCAGTTTACAAAATGGTGAACCCACGTGTGCTAAAAATATCGAACTGCAACAAGGAGAGAACCTCCAAAGATGGAGACCATCCAATGGAAAGATGACACAAGTCCAAGGAACGAGTTTAGAACTTATGGGTCAGTTTACAAAATGGTGAACCTAGTGCACCAAAAATATCTAACCACAAAAAGGAGACAACCTTCAAAGATGGAGGCCATCCAACTGGCAAGATGGTACAAGGACAAGGAATACATTTGGGAACTGTTGGCTCAATTTACAAAATGGGGAACCCAAGTGCGCTAAAAATATCTAACCACAAAAAGTAGACAACCTTCAAAGATGGAAGCCATCCAACTGGCAAGATGGTACAAGAACAAGGAACACATTTTGGAACTGTTGGCTCAATTTACAAAATGATGAACCCACGTGTGCTAAAAATATCGAACCGCAACAAGGAGAGAACCTCCAAAGATGGAGACCATCCAATGGAAAGATGACACAAGTCCAAGGAATGAGTTTAAAACTGATGGCTAAGTTTACAAAATAGTGAACCTAGTGCGCCAAAAATATCTAACCACAAAAAGTAGACAACCTTCAAAGATGGAGGCCATCCAACTGGCAAGATGGTACAAGGATGAGGAACACATTTGGGAACTGTTGGCTCAGTTTACAAGAACAAGGAACACATTTTGGAACCGATGGCTCAGTTTACAAAATGGTGAACCCACGTGTGCTAAAAATAATCAAATCACAAGGAGAGAACATCTAAAGATGGAGACCATCCAATGGAAAGATGACACAAGTCCAAGGAACGAATTTAGAACTGATGGCCAGATTTACAAAATGGTGAACCCAAGTGCGCTAAAAATGTCCAACTACGACAAGGATAGAACCTTCAAAGATGGAGGCCAGCCTACTGGGAAGATGATACAAGGACAAGGGGCACATTTGGAACGGCTGGCTCCGTTTACAAAATGGCGGGTTCTTGTCGCCACGACTACAATGCTGGCAATTGAGAATGTAAAATGGATTAGTCTACTTGGTGATGATTGTGCCTTGCCACGGCATCAACATGTAGACTAAGAGTGGTCCAACCTATGACCCCGACGCCGTGTGATAACGAGTGCTTCCGAAAAGGCGAAGAGTTTATTTCTAAAGGACCATCTCATGGGGAATGTGGAGCCGACATGTGCAGTGGAGGTGTTGTGTTGTCTGAACGTCACTTTTAATCCCTGTGAGCGCGCTCCGATTACACGGCGGCTCTAATTACACCTCTCGCTGCCCGGACCTGTACCGTCAGCTCCAGCCAACACCTCCAATACCATCGCCCGAGGAGACCGCACATTCCCGTGGCTTAAATATCCTTCAAAAAGGTTTTCTTTATTAAACGTTTTTAAAAAGGAAGTTATTTTGCTTTCCCCCCCCCTCCTATGAAACCTGTTTTCAATACATTATATTGGTGATGTCATCACTAGGTCACTGTGCTTCTCTATGCAGTGCATGCAGATTATGGCTGCTGGGAGGGGCCAGTAAATAGCTTTCTTAAAAAAAAAAAAAAAACACCAAAGCGCACTGCCTCAGTATTCCTCTTGGCCACCCTCAGTGGGAGGAGCTATGCAAAGATGAAGGGCAGGTAACCATCTAGAGGAGTGGGCGTTCCTAGGCAGGCTGTGTTTGCATAGGTAACGCCTACGTGTGATGCTGAGCCTCCAGGACTGAAAGAACTGAAATCTGATTAATGAAAGAGGGGCGGGGCCCGAGACAGCCAGGCTGGGGGAGGAGCTAGAGGATGCTGGACGTCCTCCAGCCAGAAATTGAGGCGGAGCTCTTATCTGACTGGCTACGGCTTCTAATGCACATTGTGGGAAGCTCGCAGTGTGCGGTGAAATCGGAGTAAGCCGTATCAGTCCAGGGGAGGAGCCGGTACACCTGTGCAAGATTGAAGGGGAGGAGCCTGGACAACTGCAAGACTGAAGGGGAGGAGCCGGTACACCTGTGCAAGACTGAAAGGGAGGAGCCGGTACGCCTGTGCAAGACTGAAGGGGAGGAGCCGGTACACCTGTGCAAGATTGAAGGGGAGGAGCCGGTACACCTGTGCAAGACTGGAGGAGACAGGACACCTGTGCAAGACTGAAGGGGAGGAGCCCGTACACCTGTGCAAGACTGAAGGGGAGGAGCCCGTACACCTGTGCAAGACTGGAGGGGAGGAGCCGGTACACCTGTGCAAGACTGAAGGGGAGGAGCCGGTACGCCTGTGCAAGACTGAAGGGGAGGAGCCGCTACACCTGTGCAAGATTGAAGGGGAGGAGCCGGTATACCTGTGCAAGACTGAAGGGGAGGAGCCGCTACACCTGTGCAAGACTGGAGGAGACAGGACACCTGTGCAAGACTGAAGGGGAGGAGCCGGTACACCTGTGCAAGACTGAAGGGGAGGAGCCGGTACGCCTGTGCAAGACTGAAGGGGAGGCCTGATACAGGCGGGAATATCAGCAGGACCATCTGGTGAAAGCAGAAGGAGACCCCAAACTGCTGATCTCATGCGGCCTTTTTTCACCCACTTCCTGCCAATGCGCACTCACTTCCGTCTGCTGCACCTCGCTGTTCTGCGCTAGCTTTCAGCAGCGACTGATGTGACCACCAATGCACCACCCATACACACCGACCGCCCTATAATTTTCTATTCTATTTTATTTTTTATTCCATTCTTTTCTGTTTTATTCTATTCTTTTATTTTCCATTCTATTGTTTTAATCTATTCTTTTCTGTTATGTCTTTTTCTATTTAATTCTGTATTATTCTATGCAGTTTTATCCTATTCTATCCTTTCATTTTTTATTCTATTCTGATTTTATTCTATTTTTTAATATTCTATAATTTTTTCTATTCTTTATTATTCTACTCTATCCTTTTCTATTCCATTCTATCCTTTTATTTTCTATTCCATTCTATCCTTTTATTTTCTATTCCATTCTATCCTTTTATTTTCTATTCCATTCTATCCTTCTATTTTCTATTCTTTTTTATTCTGTTTTATTCCATCCTTTATTTTCTATTCTACTCTATTCTATCCTTTTTATATTCTATTCTATAAAGCAGCCTAAGTAGGAATCATCTTATTTCAGTTTTATTCCTTCTTGTATTTATTGCAATATTATTATTTATTTCAGGTACTTATATATCGCCGTCATTTTGCGCAGCACTTTACATGTGTATTGTACATTCACATCAGTCCCCGCCCCCGAGGGGCGTACAATCTAATCACATTCATACATACACAGACTAGGGACAATTTAGACAGGGTCTAATTCACCTCCCAGCATGTCTTTGTAGTGGGGGAGGAAACCGGAGTACCCGGAGGAAACCCACACAGGCACAGGGAGAACATGCAACCTTCAGGCAGGTGGTGCCGTGGTTGGGATTCGAACCTACGACCCGAGTACTGCCAGGTGGAAGTGCTAACCATTTAGCCGCTGTGCTGCCCAACCATTTAGCCGCTGTGCTGCCCAACCATTTAGCCGCTGTACTGCCCAACCATTTAGCCGCTGTGCTGCCCAACCATTTACCACTGTGCTGCCAAACCATTAAGCCGCTGTGCTGCCCAACCATTTAGTCGCTGTGCTACCCAACCATTTAGCCGCTGTGCTACCCAACCATTTACCCGCTGTGCTACCCAACCATTTAGTCACTATGCTACCCAACCATTTAGCCGCTGTGCTGCCCAACCATTTAGCCGCTGTGCTGCCCAACCATTTAGCCGCTGTGCTGCCCAACCATTTAGCCGCTGTGCTGCCCAACCATTTACCACTGTGCTGCCAAACCATTAAGCCGCTGTGCTGCCCAACCATTTAGTCGCTGTGCTACCCAACCATTTAGCCGCTGTGCTACCCAACCATTTACCACTGTGCTACCCAACCATTTACCACTGTGCTACCCAACCATTTAGCCGCTGTGCTACCCAACCATTTAGTCACTATGCTACCCAACCATTTAGCCGCTGTGCTACCCAACCATTTAGCCGCTGTGCTACCCAACCATTTAGCCGCTGTGCTGCCCCATAAGTTTCCATTTCAAAGTCAAATTCATTTTGGAAGTCGATGAATTAATTTGGTTATTTATTTTGGACTTTTGTCACTATTGTGAGTCGGAAGTTCAGATAAATTTCGATTGGTAGTGAGCCGAAGCGCAAGTCTACTGAGGGTCATTACAATGTGATCCAGCGACAGATACTAGTGCAGTTGTTACGTTTTTGCGATTTAAAGGAGGAACACAGGCCAGAAGATGGCATGAGACGATTGGACGGTGAATGCGTGGTCCCTCCCTTGGAGGACTGTATACCGGACATCCTCCATGCATACCACTCTTATCCGGCTCCTTCATCTCCTAATTGCCCAATTACTGTAAGCCGGCCATTATCAGACTCTACAACCACCAATTTCCAAATACCAGCCCTGCCCTCTTCCCTTCACTGACTTTACTGTTCATGGCGGCCGTATTAGGGGGTGGAGCTTTCACAATGACCGACCATCCCCAAATAAAACGTGAAAGGTCTCCGAATTCAGTGCTTGACCTGAGAAAGTCAACAGGGGCGAGTGACGGCCATACAGCTGGGCTGTTCAGGAACATAGGGCCCTAAATCCGACCTCCATCCTCCGACCGGCTCCTCTCCTGGACTGAAACGACTTCCTCTGGTGTCACCGCACACTGGGAGCTTCTCACAATGTGCATTAGAAGCTGCAGCCAGTCAGACAGAGCTCCGCCCCATTTCCTGGCTGGGAGGACGTCCAGCATCATCCGTAGCTCAGGGGTCTCCAAACTTTCTAAGCCAGTGGTCTCCATACTGCGACCCGGGGGACAGATGTGGCCCTTTCCTTGCCTTTATCTGTGTCCCACTGACACCAACAATGGAGCAAAATTCCTCCACTGACACCAATAATGGAGCACTATTCCTTTCACTGACACAAAGGATGAAGCATTCTACCCAGTGATACCAATGATGGGGCACTATTCTTCCACTGACACCAATGATGGGGCACTATTCCTCCCACTGATACCAATGATGGGGCACTATTCCTCCCACTGATACCAATGATGGGGCACTATTCCTCCCACTGACACCAATGATGGGGCACTATTCCTCCCACTGATACCAATGATGGGGCTCCATTCCTCCCACTGACACCAATGATGGGGCACTATTCCTCAAACTGATACCAATGATGGGGCACTATTCCTTCACTGACACCAATGATGGGGCACTATTCCTCCCACTGACACCAATGATGGGGCACTATTCCTCCCACTGATACCAATGATGGGGCACTATTCCTCCCACTGACACCAATGATGGGGCACTATTCCTCTCACTGACACCAATGATGGGGCACTATTCCTCCCACTGATACCAATGATGGGGCACTATTCCTCCCACTGACACCAATGATGGGGCACTATTCCTCCCACTGACACCAATGATGGGGCACTATTCCTCCCACTGATACCAATGATGGGGCACTATTCCTTCCACTGATACCAATGATGGGGCACTATTCCTCCCACTGACACCAATGATGGGGCACTATTCCTCCCACTGATACCAATGATGGGGCACTATTCCTCCCACTGATACCAATGATGGGGCACTATTCCTCCCACTGACACCAATGATGGGGCACTATTCTTCCCACTGACACCAATGATGGGGCACTATTCCTCCCACTGACAACAATGATGGGGCACTATTCCTCCCACTGACACCAATGATGGGGCACTATTCCTCCCACTGATACCAATGATGGGGCACTATTCCTCCCACTGACACCAATGATGGGGAACTATTCCTCCCACTGACACCAATGATGGGGCACTATTCCTCCCACTGACACCAATGATGGGGCACTATTCCATTACTGACACCAATGATGAAGCATTCTCTCCAATGACACCAAAGATGAGGCACTATTCCGTTCACTGACACCAATGATGGGGCACTATTCCTCCCACTGACACCAATGATGGGGCACTATTCCATTACTGACACCAATGATGAAGCATTCTCTCCAATGACACCAAAGATGAGGCACTATTCCGTTCACTGACACCAATGATGGGGCACTATTCCTCCCACTGATACCACAGTCCGGCCTCCTCAAAGTCTGAAGGACAATAAACTGGACCTTTGTTTAAAAAATTTGGAGACCCCTGTTCTAAGCAAAGGGCCAGTTTACTGTCCTTCAGGGTTTGGGGGGTGGGGGAGCTGGACCAGAAAATGTCCCAGCATCAGTGGGAGTAAACAATGCCCCATCTTTGGAGTTAGTGAGAGGAATTGTGCTCCATCGATGGTGTCATTGGGCCCCATTCTTGGTGTCATTGGTGGGAACTGTATCCCATCGATAGCGTCATTGAGAGAAATTGTGCCCCATTCTTGGAGTCATTGGGCCCCATTTTTGGTGTCATTGGGATGATCTGTGCCCCATCATTGGTGTCATTGGGAGGAATTTGTTGGCGCCAGTGGATTCAATCGTGCCCCAAGGGCCAGATAAAGGCAAGCAAAGGGACTGAAGAAATGCTTCCTCCTGCCTGCAGCAATCTGACCACTGGGGGGGGGAATGAGGAAATGCTTCCTTTTGCCTACAGCAGACTGATCACTGGGGGGGGGGGGGGGGGGATGAGGAAATGCTTCCTTCTGCCTGCAGCAGACTGATCACTGGGGGGGGGGGAGCTGAGAAAATGCTTCTTCCTACCTGCAGCAGACTGATCACTAGTGGAGGGGAGACTGAGGAAATGCTTCCTCCTGCCTGCAGCAGACTGATCCCTAGAGGAGGGGAGACTGAGGAAATGCTTCCTCCTGCCTGCAGCAGACTGATGACACCATCTCAGCCCAGGATGGCATACTAATGATCAGAGGTGGAGCTCTTCCATACAGTTGCTGTGTATTGTGACCTTTCAGCGATTTCTCTATGCAGACAGGTGCTGGTGACACCGAGGGCTGGCACGGGACGCTGCATCGGCTTATCAGCAGCCAATCGCGGGGCTCTGGGCTTGTTCACCGATAGCGGCGCCTCGTCAGAGATCAACCGCCCCACTTATCAGTCAAGAGGCCGCCCCACGCCCTGCGATCAAACACTCCAGTGGAGTGCAGCTCCCGACTTCTCCTACTGATTAAACCTCTTCTCCTCCGACATACCGAGACCACTTCAGTGGCGCCTATTGGTGGGATGCCACGGCGCTTGTCCCGCCTCCCCCCCCCTGGCCTTTACCAGGGGCCATCCCGAGTCCCGGCCCTAATCAGGGGCCATCCCGAGTCCCGGCCCTAATCAGGGGCCATCCCGAGTCCCGGCCCTTACCAGGGGCCATCCCGAGTCCCGGCCCTTACCAGGGGCCATCCCGAGTCCCGGCCCTTACCAGGGGCCATCCCGAGTCCCGGCCCTTACCAGGGGCCATCCCGAGTCCCGGCCCTTACCAGGGGCCATCCCCAGTCCCGGCCCTTACCAGGGGCCATCCCCAGTCCCGGCCCTTACCAGGGATCATCTCGGGTCCCGGCCTTTACCAGGGGCCATCCTGAGTCCCGGCCCTCACCAGGGGCCATCCCGAGTCCTGTCCTTTACCAGGGGCGATCCCCAGTCCCGGCCCTTACCAGGGGCCATCCCGAGTCCCGGCCCTTACCAGGGGCCATCCCCAGTCCCGTCCTTTACCAGGGGCCATCCCGAGTCCCGGCCCTCACCAGGGATCATCCCGAGTCCCGGCCCTCACCAGGGGCCATCCCGAGTCCCGGCCGTCACCAGGGATCATCCCGAGTCCCGGCCCTTACCAGGGGCAATCCCCAGTCCCGGCCCTTACCAGGGGCAATCCCCAGTCCCGGCCCTTACCAGGGGCCATCCCCAGTCCCGGCCCTTACCAGGGGCCATCCCCAGTCCCGGCCCTCACCAGGGGCCATCCCCAGTCCCGGCCCTCACCAGGGGCCATCCCCAGTCCCGGCCCTCACCAGGGGCCATCCCCAGTCCCGGCCCTCACCAGGGGCCATCCCGAGTCCCGGCCCTTACCAGGGGCCATCCCCAGTCCCGGCCCTCACCAGGGGCCATCCCCAGTCCCGGCCCTCACCAGGGGCCATCCCGAGTCCCGGCCCTCACCAGGGGCCATCCCGAGTCCCGGCCCTCACCAGGGGCCATCCCGAGTCCCGGCCCTTACCAGGGGTGATCCAGAGTCCCGGCCCTTCCTCCTATCTACACCTCCCAGCCACCAGGACACGCGAACCTCCAGGATCAGCTCCGAGGGCGTGGAAACCATGAATCAGCGCAATCAACTTTAACGACTGCCACATCAGAGTGACAAAGTTGACGAGGTAGAAGAAAAAAGAAAAGCATGTTGTTCAGGATCAGCCTCTGACCAGTTCTAGAACTTCTGGGCCAAAGGAGGACAATTATCACCAGACCACCCCGACCACGGGGGCCGGGCCCAGCAGATCATTCCTGACCGTGATGAGTTCCCTGGATGAGAATGTTTCCATGATAGATGTTTGTATTACATTCCGTTCTAACCTCGTGCTGTACGTGGCCGTGGTGGCCTCAGCCGGGGTCTCTGATATCTCCAGGGGGTGCAGACATGATATTCTGTATAGGTAATGCTACAGGAGATGGTCAGAGACTCCAGACATAGTACAGGAGATGGTCAGAGACTCCAGACACAGTACAGGAGATGACCAGAGACTGCAGACACAGTACAGGAGATGACCAGAGACTGCAGACATAGTACAGGAGATGGTCAGAGACTGCAGACATAGTACAGGAGATGGTCAGAGACTCCAGACATAGTACAGGAGATGGTCAGAGACTGCAGACATAGTACAGGAGATGGTCAGAGACTGCGGACACAGTACAGGGGATGACCAGAGACTACAGACACAGTACAGGAGATGACCAGAGACTGCAGACACAGTACAGGAGATGACCAGAGACTGCGGACACAGTACAGGAGATGACCAGAGACTGCGGACATAGTACAGGAGATGACCAGAGACTGCGGACACAGTACAGGAGATGACCAGAGACTGCGGACACAGTACAGGAGATGACCAGAGACTGCGGACACAGTACAGGAGATGACCAGAGACTACAGACATAGTACAGGAGATGACCAGAGACTGCAGACACAGTACAGGAGATGACCAGAGACTGCGGACACAGTACAGGAGATGACCAGAGACTACGGACACAGTACAGGAGATGACCAGAGACTACGGACACAGTACAGGGGATGACCAGAGACTGCGGACATAGTACAGGAGATGACCAGAGACTACAGACATAGTACAGGAGATGACCAGAGACTGCAGACATAGTACAGGAGATGACCAGAGACTGCGGACACAGTACAGGAGATGACCAGAGACTACGGACACAGTACAGGAGATGACCAGAGACTGCGGACACAGTACAGGAGATGACCAGAGACTGCAGACACAGTACAGGAGATGACCAGAGACTGCAGACACAGTACAGGAGATGACCAGAGACTGCGGACACAGTACAGGGGATGACCAGAGACTGCAGACATAGTACAGGAGATGACCAGAGACTACAGACATAGTACAGGAGATGGTCAGAGACTGCAGACATAGTACAGGAGATGGTCAGAGACTCCAGACATAATACAGGAGACGGTCAGAGACTGCAGATATAATACAGGAGACGGTCAGAGACTGCAGATATAATACAGGAGAGGGTCAGAGACTGCAGATATAATACAGGAGATGGTCAGAGACTCCAGACATAATACAGGAGACGGTCAGAGACTGCAGATATAATACAGAAGATGGTCAGAGACTGCAGATATAATACAGGAGATGGTCAGAGACTGCAGACATAATACAGGAGATGGTCAGAGACTGCAGACATAGTACAGGAGACGGTCAGAGACTGCAGACACAGTACAGGAGATGACCAGAGACTGCGGACACAGTACAGGAGATGACCAGAGACTGCGGACACAGTACAGGAGATGACCAGAGACTACAGACACAGTACAGGAGATGACCAGAGACTGCGGACACAGTACAGGAGATGACCAGAGACTGCAGACACAGTACAGGAGATGACCAGAGACTGCAGACACAGTACAGGAGATGACCAGAGACTGCGGACACAGTACAGGGGATGACCAGAGACTGCAGACATAGTACAGGAGATGACCAGAGACTACAGACATAGTACAGGAGATGGTCAGAGACTGCAGACATAGTACAGGAGATGGTCAGAGACTCCAGACATAATACAGGAGACGGTCAGAGACTGAAGATATAATACAGGAGATGGTCAGAGACTGCAGATATAATACAGGAGAGGGTCAGAGACTGCAGATATAATACAGGAGATGGTCAGAGACTCCAGACATAATACAGGAGACGGTCAGAGACTGCAGATATAATACAGAAGATGGTCAGAGACTGCAGATATAATACAGGAGATGGTCAGAGACTGCAGACATAATACAGGAGATGGTCAGAGACTGCAGACATAGTACAGGAGACGGTCAGAGACTGCAGACATAGTACAGGAGACAGTCAGAGACTGCAGATATAATACAGAAGATGGTCAGAGACTGCAGATATAATACAGAAGATGGTCAGAGACTGCAGATATAATACAGGAGATGGTCAGAGACTGCAGATATAATACAGGAGATGGTCAGAGACTGCAGACATAGTACAGGAGAGGGTCAGAGACTGCAGACATAGTACAGGAGACGGTCAGAGACTGCAGACATAGTACAGGAGATGGTCAGAGACTGCAGACATACTACAGGAGAGGGTCAGAGACTGCAGATATAATACAGGAGACGGTCAGAGACTGCAGATATAATACAGAAGATGGTCAGAGACTGCACATGTACTACAGGAGAATGTCAGAATCCCTCTTCTCCCTCACAGTGACATCCAGAGGACGGAGATGACACTCACACTTACGTAAGCTCAGTCCCTGACCACACACCGGAGCCCTCCCCCCGGGTTGAGCGGAGTTTGCAGTGTGACATCTGACTCCAATAGAGGTGATTATGTAACTGACCAATCCCTGACCTTCTTATTACTCTGTAGATACTTTGTATCATCATTGTAACACTTTGAGGAACTTTTAGTTTTTTTGTTGAAGGCCTCGTTCACACAGGAGTACTACAAGTACCACCAGTGCCTGGAGTCTAATGCAGTCTTCCCAAAGCCAGTACTTCTTACAGCTGCTGGTCCCTAGTGCCGCCATCTTGGATAAGGCAGCCAGCTGTGGCTTCCTGGGGGGGCCACAGCCGGTTCCCCTGCTGCATGTGCAGTGCTCTCTGGATGGTTCTGCAGCCTCCTGGGACATGTGAGGTGCTTCTGGCTGAGGCCCATCAACCCTTCCCAACGTCTTCCTTCTACACCTCCTGGAATGCACACACAGCTCACATTTACGAGGTGTTTGCAGAGACATCCGTAATTGTTTGTCCGAGAGCCAACCGAGTGCGTATGAAGGCTGATGGACTGGATCTGGAGAGAAGGATGGCAGAGGGAACCTGGCCTTCATGGCGCAATCCTTCGGGAAAACGTCATACATGAGGTCAAAACGGGGCCAACCGCACTCCAATATGAAACCAAAACATGAAGGTTACATAAACCTCAACGGTGCTTTAATATGGCTGTCAAGCACTCGCATACATTGGCCAACTGCGTCAAAGGGATCCCTCTCTGGCCAACTGCGCCAAAGTGATCCCACTCTGGCCAACTGCGTCAAAGTGATCCCTCTCTGGCCAACTGCGTCAAAGTGATCCCTCTCTGGCCAACTGCGCCAAAGTGATCCCACTCTGGCCAACTGCGTCAAAGTGATCCCTCTCTGGCCAACTGCGTCAAAGTGATCCCTCTCTGGCCAACTGCATCACTGATCCCTCTCTGGCCCACTGCGTCAAAGTGATCCCTCTATGGCCAACTGCGCACAAGTGATCCCTCTCTGGCCAACTGCACACAAGTGATCCCTCTCTGGCCAACTGCACACAAGTGATCCCTCTCTGGCCAACTGCGTCAAAGTGATCCATCTCTGGTCAACTGCGTCAAAGTGATCCCTCTCTGGCCAACTGCATCAAAGTGATCCCTCTCTGGCCAACTGCATCAAAGTGATCCCTCTCTGGCCAACTGCATCAAAGTGATCCCTCTCTGGCCAACTGCATCAAAGTGATCCCTCTCTGGCCAACTGCATCAAAGTGATCCCTCTCTGGCCAACTGCATCAAAGTGATCCCTCTCTGGCCAACTGCATCAAAGTGATCCCTCTATGGCCAACTGCGCACAAGTGATCCCTCTCTGGCCAACTGCGCAAAAGTGATCCCTCTCTGGCCAACTGCGTCAAAGTGATCCATCTCTGGTCAACTGCGTCAAAGTGATCCCTCTCTGGCCAACTGCATCAAAGTGATCCCTCTCTGGCCAACTGCATCAAAGTGATCCCTCTCTGGCCAACTGCATCAAAGTGATCCCTCTCTGGCCAACTGCATCAAAGTGATCCCTTTCTGGCCAACTGCATCAAAGTGATCCCTCTCTGGCCAACTGCATCAAAGTGATCCCTCTATGGCCAACTGCTCCAAAGTGATCCCTCTCTGGCCAACTGCATCAAAGTGATCCCTCTATGGCCAACTGCTCCAAAGTGATCCCTCTCTGGCCAACTGCATCAAAGTGATCCCTCTCTGGCCAACTGTGCCAAAGTGATCTCTCTCTGGCCAACTGTGCCAAAGTGATCTCTCTCTGGCTACCTGCATCAAAGTGATCCCTCTCTGGCCAACTGCATCAAAGTGATCCCTCTCTGGCCAACTGCATCAAAGTGATCCCTCTCTGGCCAACTGCATCAAAGTGATCCCTCTCTGGCCAACTGCATCAAAGTGATCCCTCTCTGGCCAACTGCATCAAAGTGATCCCTCTCTGGCCAACTGCATCAAAGTGATCCCTCTCTGGCCAACTGCATCAAAGTGATCCCTCTATGGCCAACTGCGCCAAAGTGATCCCTCTCTGGCCAACTGCATCAAAGTGATTCCTGTCTGGCCAACTGCATCAAAGTGATCCCTCTATAGCCAACTGTGCCAAAGTGATCTCTCTCTGGCCAACTGTGCCAAAGTGATCTCTCTCTGGCTACCTGCATCAAAGTGATCCCTCTCTGGCCAACTGCATCAAAGTGATCCCTCTCTGGCCAACTGCATCAAAGTGATCCCTCTCTGGCCAACTGCATCAAAGTGATCCCTCTCTGGCCAACTGCATCAAAGTGATCCCTCTCTGGCCAACTGCATCAAAGTGATCCCTCTCTGGCCAACTGCATCAAAGTGATCCCTCTCTGGCCAACTGCATCAAAGTGATCCCTCTCTGGCCAACTGCATCAAAGTGATCCCTCTATGGCCAACTGCGCCAAAGTGATCCCTCTCTGGCCAACTGCATCAAAGTGATTCCTGTCTGGCCAACTGCATCAAAGTGATCCCTCTCTGGCCAACTGCATCAAAGTGATCCCTCTCTGGCCAACTGCATCAAAGTGATCCCTCTCTGGCCAACTGCATCAAAGTGATCCCTCTCTGGCCAACTGCATCAAAGTGATCCCTCTCTGGCCAACTGCATCAAAGTGATCCCTCTCTGGCCAACTGCATCAAAGTGATCCCTCTCTGGCCAACTGCATCAAAGTGATCCCTCTATGGCCAACTGCGCCAAAGTGATCCCTCTCTGGCCAACTGCATCAAAGTGATTCCTGTCTGGCCAACTGCATCAAAGTGATCCCTCTATAGCCAACTGTGCCAAAGTGATCCCTCTATGGCCAACTGTGCCAAAGTGATCCCTCTATGGCCAACTGTGCCAAAGTGATCCCTCTATGGCCAACTGCGCAAAAGTGATCCCTCTCTGGCCAACTGCGCAAAAGTGATCCCTCTCTGGCCAACTGTGCTAAAGTGATCCATCTCTGGTCAACTGCATCAAAGTGATCCATCTCTGGCCAACTGTGTCAAAGTGATCCCTCTCTTGCCAAGTGCGTCAAAGTGATCCCTCTCTTGCCAAGTGCATCAAAGTAATCCCTCTCTGGCCAACTGTATCCAAGTAATCCCTCTCTGGCAAACTGCATGAAAATGAATCTTCTCTGGCCAACTGTGTCAAAGTGATCCCTCTCTGGCCAACTGTGCCAAAGTGATCCCTCTCTAGCCAACAGCGTCAAAGTGATCCCTCCCTGGCCAAGAGGGATCACTTTGGTGCCGTTAGCTAGAGAGGGATAACTGTGATGCAGTTGACCAGAGAGAGATCACTTTGACACAGTTGGACAGAGAGAGATCACTATGATGCAGTTGGCCAGAGAGGGATCACTATGACGCAGTTGGCCAGAGAGCGATCACTTTGACGCAGTTGGCCAGAGAGGGATCACTATGACGCAGTTGGCCAGAGAGGGATCACTATGATGCAGTTGGCCAGAGAGGGATCACTATGACGCAGTTGGCCAGAGAGGGATCACTATGACGCAGTTGGCCAGAGAGGGATCACTTTGACAGAGGTGACCATAGAGGGATCACTTTGAAGCAGTTGGCCAGGAAGGATCACTTTGACGGAGGTGACCAGAGAGAGATCACTATGACGCAGTTGGCCAGAGAGGGATCACTATGACGCAGTTGGCCAGAGAGGGATCACTATGACGCAGTTGGCCAGAGAGGGATCACTATGACGCCGTTGGCCAGAGAGGCATGTTGGCTGAGCCTTGCAGTCCTGCCTGTAATATTAGTGTCACCATGGAGGGCATCCATTAAGCTCTAATCCACCTGCTAGGTGACCCGGAACAAAATAATTGAGCGCCCAGCATGGGAAAAAAGCAGGTAGGACAGCGGGAACAATGCCTCTGCAGTTATTAAGGGCCAGTAATTCCAGCCGTGCAAACAACAAGGTCTCTGAGCAAACGCTGAGCTGTGGGAGACGCTTTCTAACAATCCCCGGGCCTCGGATCTCTGTTTACCAAGCTGCGTGGCGTTCCGTCATAAAAGGTCCAAGTCACGTGGTCGAGATACCAACGCTGAAAGACAATGACAACCTGTAGAGTGCAAATAAAACTCGACTTGTCACCTATTACCAGCCAAGGCCTGTGTGACACCAAGGCCTGCACCAGGAGGATCCATGGCGGCCATAAACTGATAATATGGGAGGACAACCTGGAACCTTCATCGACAGAAACTTGACTTTACAAAGTCATAAAACGCGACCTTGAATGGGCCTGTTATTACGTACGCTTTAAGAATCTGATATTCACCAAACATTCACTGCGGGCGAATATTGTGTTTTCAATGACAGCGATTGATTCACATGGATGCCACCTGTTCTGAAGTTGCCACATCTTGACCCACTTGGTCCTGCTCATGCTGCGTCTAGGGCCATGTTCTGGAATCACGGCATTTTGAGTTTTGGCACATACACAGGAACTCAAAAAGACTTTAGTTGTGGAGTTTGGGGGTCACAAGCGGGCAGTTCCTGCATATTTAGAGATGAGATCTGGGTGGGACTAATGGATAAAGTGGGTGCTATGGGTGCTCCCTACATATTTAGAGGCAGGGTTTGAGTGGGACCAACTTGTAAAGTGGGTGTCATGTGATCCCAGGAAAGTGGACCACTGGCGGGGTTAACAGTGTCTCAGAATCCAGGACCCACACAGTGCTAAGTATGGATTTTATCACCAGAGGACTTTGGGTCAATTCCAACAAGTTCTCAGGTATGATGACACCACCACGGTTCCTGGAATTGAATCCAAATTCTGGTGTTACCAGGTCAATTTCAGCAAGTTCTCAGGTACGATGGCACCACAACGGTTCCTGGAATTGAATCCAAATTCTGGTGTTACCAGGTCAATTTCAGCAAGTTCTCAGGTACGATGGCACCACAGCGGTTCCTGGAATTGAATCCAAATTCTGGTGTTACCAGGTCAATTTCAGCAAGTTCTCAGGTACGATGGCACCACAACGGTTCCTGGAATTGAATCCAAATTCTGGTGTTACCAGGTCAATTTCAGCAAGTTCTCAGGTACGATGACACCACCACGGTTCCTGGAATTGAATCCAAATTCTGGTGTTACCAGGTCAATTTCAGCAAGTTCTCAGGTACGATGGCACCACAACGGTTCCTGGAATTGAATCCAAATTCTGGTGTTACCAGGTCAATTTCAGCAAGTTCTCAGGTACGATGGCACCACAACGGTTCCTGGAATTGAATCCAAATTCTGGTGTTACCAGGTCAATTTCAGCAAGTTCTCAGGTACGATGGCACCACAACGGTTCCTGGAATTGAATCCAAATTCTGGTGTTACCAGGTCAATTTCAGCAAGTTCTCAGGTACGATGGCACCACAACGGTTCCTGGAATTGAATCCAAATTCTGGTGTTACCAGGTCAATTTCAGCAAGTTCTCAGGTACGATGGCACCACAGCGGTTCCTGGAATTGAATCCAAATTCTGGTGTTACCAGGTCAATTTCAGCAAGTTCTCAGGTACGATGGCACCACAGCGGTTCCTGGAATTGAATCCAAATTCTGGTGTTACCAGGTCAATTTCAGCAAGTTCTCAGGTACGATGGCACCACAGCGGTTCCTGGAATTGAATCCAAATTCTGGTGTTACCAGGTCAATTTCAGCAAGTTCTCAGGTATGATGGCACCACAACGGTTCCCGGAATTGAATCCAAATTCTTGCATTGATGGGTCAATTCCTGTAAGTTCTCAGGTACGATGGCACTACAATGGTTCCTGAAATTTAATCCAAATTCTTGTATTGCCTTGTCAATTCTGGTAAGTTCCCAGGTAGGATGATACCACAATGGTTCTCGCAATTGAATCCAAATTCTGGCATTTCCAAGCCAATACCGGCAAGTTCCAGGGTATGATGACATCACAATGTTTCCTGGAATTTAATCCAAATTTGGGTATTACCAGGACAATTTCATCAAGTTCTCAGGTATGACGTCACCACAATGGTTCTGGGAATTGAATCCAGATTCTGGCATTACCGGGTCAATTTCGGCAAGGTCCCAGGAATGAAGAAACCACAATGGTTCCTGGAATTGAATCCAACTTCTGGTATTACCAGGACAATTTCAGCAAGTTCTCAGGTATGAAGTTACCACAATGGTTTTGGGAGTTGAATCCAAATTCTGGCATTACCGGGTCAATTTTGGCAAGTTCCATGGTATGATGACATCAAACTGGTTCCCAGAATTGAATCCAAATAATGGCGTTGCCAGATTCCACCAAGTTCCTAGGTATAACACCACAATGGTTCCCAGAATTGAATCCTAATTCTGGCACTGCCGGTCAATTCTGCCAATTTCTAGCACTGCCCAATTCCGGCAAGTTTCCAGGTATGACGACACCACAGTGGTTCCCTGAAATGAATCCAAATTCTTGCATTGACGGGTCAATTCCTGCAAGTTTCCAGGTATGATGATACCACAATGGTTCTCACAATTGAATCCAAATTCTGGTATTTCCAGGTCAATTCTGGCAAGTTCTCAGGTATGACGTCACCACAATGGTTCTGGGAGTTGAATCCAAATTCTGGCATTGCCCGATTCCGGCAAGTTCCCAGGTATAACACCACAGTGTTTCCCTGAATTGAATCCAAATTCTTGCATTGACGGGTCAACTCCTGTAAGTTTCCAGGTATGATGACACCACAATGGTTCCTGGTATTGAATCCAAATTCTGGTATTACCAGGACATTTTTGGAAAGTTCTCAGGTATGACGTCACCACAATGGTTCTGAGAGTTGAATCCAAATTCTGGCATTTACCTGATCAATTTCGGCAAGTTCCCAGGTACGATGACACCAAAATGGTTCCCAGATTTGAATCCCAATTCTAGCATTGCCTGATTCCGACAAGTACTCAGGTATTATGACACCACAAAGGTTCCTGGTATTGAATCCAAGTTCTAGCATTGCCCGATTCCGACAAGTTCCCAGTTATAACACCACCACCATGGTTCCCAGAATTGAATCCAAATTCTGGCAATGCCGGTCAATTCTGGCAACTTCACGTGTATGAAGACACCATAATGGTTCTTGGAATTGAATCCAAGTTCTAGCAATGCCCAATTACGGTAAGTTTCCAGGTATGGAGACACCACAGTGGTTCCCGGAACTGAATCCAAATCGATGGGTCAATTCCAACAAGTTCCCAAGTATGACGACACCACAGTGGTTCCCCGAACTGAATCCAAATCGATGGGTCAATTCCAACAGGTTCCCAAGTATGATGGCACCACAGTGGTTCCCCGAACTGAATCCAAATTGATGGATCCATTCCAACAGGTTCCCAAGTATGATGACACCACAGTGGTTCCCTGAATTGAATCCAAATCGATGAATCCATTCCAACAGGTTCCCAAGTATGATGACACCACAGTGGTTCCCTGAACTGAATCCAAATTGATTGGTCAGTTCCAACAAGTTCCCAGGTATGATGACACCACAATGGTTCTGGGAGTTAAATCCAAATTCTGGCATTACTGGGTCAATTCTGGCAAGTTCTCAGGTACGATGACACCACAATGGTTCCTGGAATGGAATCCAAACTCTGGCATTACCGGGTCAATTTCGGCAAGTTCTCAGGTATGACGTCACCACAATGGTTCTGGGAGTTGAATCCAAAATCTTGTATTTCCAGGTCCATTATGGAAAGTTCCCAGGTATGAAGACACCACAATGGTTCCTGGAATTGAATCCAAATTCTGGTATTACCAGGACAATTTCGGCAAGTTCTCAGGTTGATGACACCAAAATGGTTCCCAGATTTGAATCCCAATTCTAGCATTGCCCGATTCCGACAAGTACTCAGGTATTATGACACCACAAAGGTTCCTGGTATTGAATCCAATTTCTAGCATTGCCCGATTCCAGCAAGTTCCCAGTTATAATAACACCACAATGGTTCCCAGAATTGAATCCAAGTTCTAGCATTGGCTGATTCAGGCAAGTTTCCATGTATGGTGACACCACAATGGTTCCCTGAATTGAATCCAAATCGATGTGTCAATTCCAACAAGTTCCCAAGTATGGATGACACCACAGTGGTTCCCTGAATTGAATCCAAATCGATGGGTCAATTCCAACAAGTTCCCAAGTATGGATGACACCACAGTGGTTCCCTGAATTGAATCCAAATCGATGGGTCAATTCCAACAAGTTCCCAAGTATGGATGACACCACAATGGTTCCCTGAATTGAATCCAAATCGATGGGTCAATTCCAACAAGTTCCCAGGTATGATGACACCACAATGGTTCCTGGAATAGAATCCAAACTCTGGCATTACCGGGTCAATTTCGGCAAGTTCTCAGGTATGACGTCACCACAATCGTTCTGGGAGTTGAATCTAAATTCTGGTATTTCCAGGTCAATTTTGGCAAGTTCTCAGGTGCGATGACACCAAAATGGTTCCCAGATTTGAATCCCAATTCTAGCATTGCCCGATTCCGACAAGTACTCAGGTATTATGACACCACAAAGGTTCCTGGTATTGAATCCAAGTTCTAGCATTGCCCGATTCAGGCAAGTTCCCAGGCATGATGACATCACAGTGGTTCCCTGAACTGAATCCAAATTGATGAGTCCATTCCAACAAGTTCCCAGGTACAATGACACCACAATGGTTCCTGGAATGGAATCCAAACTCTGGCATTTCCGGGTCAATTTCGGCAAGTTCTCAGGTACGATGACACCAAAATGGTTCCCAGATTTGAATCCCAATTCTAGCATTGCCCGATTCCGACAAGTACTCAGGTATTATGACACCACAAAGGTTCCTGCTATTGAATCCAAGTTCTGGCAATGCCGGTCAATTCTGGCAAGTTCACGTGAATGAAGACACCACAATGGTTCTTGGAATTGAATCCAAGTTCTAACATTGCCCGATTCCGGCAAGTTCCCAGGTATGGTGACACCACAGTGGTTCCCCGAACTGAATCCAAATCGATGGGTCCATTCCAACAGGTTCCCAGGTATGGTGACACCACAGTGGTTCCCCGAACTGAATCCAAATCGATGGGTCCATTCCAACAGGTTCCCAGGTATGGTGACACCACAGTGGTTCCCCGAACTGAATCCAAATCGATGGGTCCATTCCAACAGGTTCCCAGGTATGGTGACACCACAACGATTCTTGCAATTGAACCCAAATTCTGGTATTTCCGGGTCAAGTTCCCAGGTTCCTGGAATTGAATCCAAATTCTGGCAATGGGTCAATTGTGCCAATGTGAGGGCCAAACCGCGTGGCGCCGTAGCACTGGGAGCGCGTGGCGCGGGAAGACGCGGTCGGCTCTCCGGCGTCCATTTGCGGGCGGTCGCCTCTCATGGTCGCGGTCTGTAGCAGGAAGCGCACACACGGGATTGTAGCGGTGACCTCAGCAAGGTTTTATTAAGAAAAAAAGGCAATAAAAAGGGATGACAATGCTTTCTTCCGGAACACTCAGCTCCGCTGTGATCTCACCCAATGACAGAAACAATGGCTGTCCGTGGACTCTGCAAGGCGGGGGAAGGGGGCGGGCTCCAAACTTTTCTGTCTGAGGATTGTCATGTGTATTTTATAGATATTTGCAGGCCAAAAAAAAATCCCCATCAGAGTCCCCCTTACTTCAGAGTCTCTCCCTTCATCCGGTTCACCCTTTACATCTGGGTCCCTATCAGAATCCCACTTACATCAGAATTCTTATCAGAGTCCCCCCTTACTTCAGCGTTTTCATCACAGTCCCACTTACATCATGGTCTCCATTAGAGTCCCCCTTTACATCTGGGTCCTCATCAGAATCTCCCCTTACATCAGAGGTCCTATCAGAGTCCCTCCTTACTTCAGAGTTCTCATCAGAGTCCCACTTACATCAGGGTCCCCATAAGAGTCTCTCCCTATATCAGGGACCCCATTAGATTCCCCCCTTACATCAGAGTCCTCCTTTATATCCAGGTCCCCATCTGAATCCCCCCTTAATTCAGAGTTCCTAACAGAGTCCCTCCTTACATCAGAGTTCTCATCAGACTCCTACTTACATCATGGTCCTCATCAGAGTCCCAGCTACATCATGGTCCTCACAAGAGTCCCTCCCTACATCAGGGTCCCCATCAGATTTACCCCTTACATCAGAGTCCCCATCAGAGTCCCCCTTACATCAGAGTTTACATTAGAGTCCCTCCTTACCTCCAGGCCCCCTCCTTTACTTCAGAGTTCTAATCAGAGTCCCATTTACATCAGGGTCCCCATAAGAGTCCCTCTTTACATCAGAGTTCCCATCAGAGTCCTTCCTTACATCAGAGCGCCCCTCCCCCTTTACTTTAGAGTTCTCATCAGAGTCCCATAACATCAGGATCCCCATCATGGTCCCCCCTTACAGAGTTCCCATCAGAGTCCCCCTTACATCAGAGTTCCCATCAGAGTCCCTTCTTTTCCTTAAACCCCCCCTTTACTTCAGCGTTCTCATTAGAGTCCCCATAAGAGTTCCTCCTTACATCAGAGCCTCCCCTTTACTTCAGAGTTCTCATCAGAGTCCCATTAAATCAGGGCACCCATCAGAGTCCCACTTTACATCAGGATCCTCAACAGGGTCCTCAGATTCCCCCCTTGCATTAGATCCCCCCTCCCCCTCTACTTCAGCGTTCTCATCAGAGTCCCCATAAGAGTTCACCCTTTCATCAGAGTGCCCATCAAAGTCCCTCCTTACATCAGAGCCTCCCCCTTTACTTCAGAGTTCTCATCAGAGTCCCGTTAAATCAGGGCCCCCATCAGAGTCCCCCCCTTACATCAGAGTTCCCATCATAGTCCCTCCTTACATCAGAGCCTCCCCCTTTACTTCAGAGTTCTCATCAGAGTCCCGTTAAATCAGGGCCCCCATCAGAGTCCCCCCCCCCTTACATCAGAGTGCCCTCCTTTACTTCAGATTTCTCATCAGAGTTTTATTTACATCATGGTCCCCATAAGAGTCCCCCCGTACATCAGAGCCCCCCCCCCCCACCCTGATACATCAGGAGCTTGTGCTACTCTGAGCCAGCATGTCGGGGTCACCATATACAACTGTTTCTGGGGTGTCAGATGCCGGGTTGTCTATTGGCTGGGAGGAAAGTGGGTGAGCCGTATTTCCAGGTCCTGGCTGTCCTCTTCATCGGGGGGGGGGGACCTCAGGCGGCGCACACACACGCGCGTTGTTTTGCGCGTCTCACATAAGTCAGCCCCTTTTAAACGTCGACAAAAAAAAGGCGCATTCGCTTTACCGCGTCTCGTTTGCGGCGTTGAGGCGTCCTTGACAACGATTGGCGCCACACGTTTGCGTACATTGCGCACCGTTGGGTTTTGCGCCCGTTGATGCGTTCCTCCGGCGCGGCGAATGCAGGAGGAGACCGGAGGGTTTCTCAATCACTCGGCTCTCCGGGAGTGAGGCGCGTTCTGTGCCAGAAGCGTCAGATAAGCCGGATTCCCGAGGTAATAAACGCAGATATTGGGCTCAGCGGCCTCCACATCAAACGGAATTACAAGTTAATTAGAAAAATTCCATCGTGGGGTCCGGAGAATGATGTGGGGGGGGGGGGTTCATACCACCGAGGGGGGGGGGGTTCATACCAGCGAGGGGGGGGGTTCATACCAGCGAGGGGGGGGGGTCATACCAGCGAGGGGGGGCGTGACCAAATACATGGAAACCCCAGCAATGAACTTCTCTATTTGCTCCCTTTTTAGTGATTTACGCCATTGGAGGAGTTTCCCGAAATCCCTCAAGTGTAAAAATGTTGTGTTGATCCTGCCAGAAATCCTGTAAGCCGAAAACTTCCTGCTCTTCATTCGTATCAGTTACACTGTCCCCCAGCTATCCCGAGAAGAAGAAAGGGGGAGGGGTTTTATGGCCCCGCCCAGGGGCCGACTGACCATTTGGAAACTCAGGCACTGCCCGAGGGCCCGGGGTCAGTAGGGGGCCCCATGAGATGCCCCTGGTAGCTTTTTCATAGGCTTTTTTGAGTTTGGGCAAGGACACAGGGGCCCCATGATCCCCTATTGCCCGGGGGCCCCATGAGTTGTTAGTCCGCCCCTGGTCCCGCCTAGGTGACAACACTTCTCCTCCATAGCGAGTGAGCGTTGTCACCCTAGGACAGGAAGTGCGTTACTGGCAGGATCGCCGGGGGAAAAATGCATTAAAAGAAGAAAATTAATTCAGCCACCGTAGGCAGCCCACGGAGCTTGAACACAGGTTATTGGGAGGGTGTGCACACAGGCGCTAGCCCCCAGAGCTTGCAATCAAGACCTTTAAATCCTGGGATCCAGGACATGCAGGGAATGCTGGGAGTTGTAGTTCTGTGACAGGATGCCCAAGCTTTAGCCCATGGAGCTTACAATCGAATACAGGAAACGACTGATTACCGAAAAAGCACCTATAGACACTTGCCCACAGAGCTTGCAATCAAGACCTTTAAAACTTGGGATCCAGAACATGCAGGGAATGCTGGGAGTTGTAGTCCCAGGACAGGATGCCCAAACTTTACCCCACAGAGCTTACAATTGGATACAGGAAACCAAAGATTACTGGAGAAAGCAGATACAGACACTAGGCCCCCAGAGCTTGCAATCGAGACCTTTAAAACTTGGGATCCAGAACATGCAGGGAATGCTGGGAGTTGTAGTTCTGAACGCACTGTGACCGCCTTGAGCTTATAATTATGTATAATTACAAATAAAAGGTCGAAAGTCAATTCAAGATGCCCAAGCTTTAGCCCCCAGAGCTTACAATCAAATATAGAAAGCCACAGATCACCAGAGGCCGCACATATAGACACTTGCCCCCAGAGCTTGCAATCAAGACCTTTGAATCTTGGGGTCCAGGCCATAGAGGGAATGCTGGGAGTTGTAGTTCTGGATGCACTGCGACCTTCCTGAGCTTATAATTACAAATACAAGGCTGAAAGGCGATTCAGCATGCCAAGCTTTAGCCCCCAGAGCTTACAATCGAACACAGAAAACCCCACAGATATAGACACTCGTCCCCAGAGCTTACAATCGAACACAGAAAACCCCACAGATATAGACACTCGCCCATAGAGCTTGCAATCAAGAACTTTAAATCTTGGGGTCCAAGTCATGGAGGGAATGCTGGGAGTTGTAGTTCTCTGACCTCCCTGAGCTTATAATTTCAAACAGGACAAAAGGCGATTCAAGATGCCCAAGCTTTAGCCCCCAGAGCTTACAATTGAATAGACAATCGCCCCCCAGAGCTCACAATCAAACACAGAAAACCCCCCAGATACAGAAACTAGCCCCCAGGGCTTACATATGAAGAGAAACTCGCCCTGAGAGCTTACAATCAAACACAGAAAATACCACAGATACAGAGACTGGCCCCCAGAGCTTACAATCAGACACAGAAAAACCCCCAGATACAGAGACTGGCCCCCAGAGCTTACAATCAAACACAGAAAACCCCCCAGATATAGAGACTGGCCCCCAGAGCTTACAATCAAACACAGAAAACCCCCCAGATATAGAGACTGGCCCCCAGAGCTTACAATCAAACACAGAAAACCCCCCAGATATAGAGACTGGCCCCCAGAGCTTACAATCAGACAACCCCACAGATACAGAGAGTGGCCCCCAGAGCTTACATATGAAGAGAAACTCGCCCTGAGAGCTTACAATCAAACACAGAAAAACCCCCCAGATACAGAGACTGGCCCCCAGAGCTTACAATCAGACACAGAAAACCCCCCAGATACAGAGACTGGCCCCCAGAGCTTACAATCAGACACAGAAAACCCCCCAGATACAGAGACTGGCCCCCAGAGCTTACAATCCGACATAGAAAACCCCCCAGATACAGAGACTGGCCCCCAGAGCTTACAATCTGACACAGAAAACCCCCCAGATACAGAGACTGGCCCCCAGAGCTTACAATCGAGAACAGAAAACCCCCCAGATACAGGGACTGGCCCCCAGAGCTTACAATCGAGAACAGAAAACCCCCCAGATACAGAGACTGGCCCCCAGAGCTTACAATCTGACACAGAAAACCCCCCAGATACAGAGACTGGCCCCCAGAGCTTACAATCAAACACAGAAAAACCCCCCAGATACAGAGACTGGCCCCCAGAGCTTACAATCAGACACAGAAAACCCCCCAGATACAGAGACTGGCCCCCAGAGCTTACAATCAAACACAGAAAACCCCCCAGATATAGAGACTGGCCCCCAGAGCTTACAATCAGACAACCCCACAGATACAGAGAGTGGCCCCCAGAGCTTACATATGAAGAGAAACTCGCCCTGAGAGCTTACAATCAAACACAGAAAAACCCCAAAGATACAGAGACTGGCCCCCAGAGCTTACAATCTGACACAGAAAACCCCCCAGATACAGGGACTGGCCCCCAGAGCTTGCAATCTGACACAGAAAACCCCCCAGATACAGGGACTGGCCCCCAGAGCTTGCAATCTGACACAGAAAACCCCCCAGATACAGGGACTGGACCCCAGAGCTTACAATCAGACAACCCCCCAGATACAGAGACTGGCCCCCAGAGCTAGCGATCTAGTCGTTGAACTCAGGCAGAGCTCGCCCTGTTCTCACTCACCGATGTCTCAGCCCGTCACCCCAGCACTCGGCTCCCCTCGGATCCCAGGATTCCCTCATCGGATTGTGTCACCCGGCCGGCTCTTCCTGTTTCCCGGATCCGCTCCCTTCCCAGATTCTGGTCCAAACTTTCCTGTCCCAGCAGCTGCTTCCCCTCCGTCCCCTCCGCTGATCTGCCTGCTGATCCCAACCTCTCCTCCACCCCTCCCCGCGCTGATCTCCTCCACCCCTCCCCGCGCTGATCTCCTCCACCCCTCCCCGCGCTGATCTCCTCCCTCCGGCTCAGGTTGGAGACATAAAACCAGCTCAGCCCTTTGATAGGATCTTTCAAGCCTTGATCCCCTGGAAGCCCTGCAGGGTGTCATTCAGATGGGAACAAAACCCCAGTTTAATGGGCTGCCTTCCCTTTGCAGGTGGAACAATGGTGCAGGGAGGGGAGTGCAGATAAAGGGGAACTCCGGCCCTCCCCGCAGGCTTCCCTCCTCTGCTCTCACAATGTGCATTAGAAGCTGCAGCCGGCCAGATAGAGCGCAGCCTCAGTTCCTGGCTGGAGGACGCCCGGCATCATCCTGCTCTTTCCTCCCCAGCCTGACTGTCCTGAGCCCCAGCTTCTTTCACTCCAATCATGAAGGTGCAACATCACGTGTGGGCGTTACCTATGCAAATACAAATGGAGGATTATGCAAATAGAAATGGGCGTTACCAGGGGGCGGACTGACCATTTGGAAACTCGGACTGCCCGAGGGCCCGGGGTCAGTAGGGGGCCCCATGAGATGCCCCTGGTACCTTTTCCATAGGCTTTTTTGAGTTTGGGCAAGGACACAGGGGCCCCATGATCCACTATTGCCCGGGGGCCCCATGAGTTGTCAGTCCACCCCTGGACATTACCTATGCCAATACAAATGGAGGTTTATGCAAATTGAAATGGGCGTGGCCTATGCCAATACAAATGGAGGATTATGCAAATAGAAATGGGTGTGGCCTATGCCAATACAAATGGAGGATTATGCAAATATAAATGGGCGTTACCAGGGGGCGGACTGACCATTTGGAAACTCAGGCACTGCCCGAGGGCCCGGGGTCAGTAGGGGGCCCCATAAGATGCCCGCAGTACCTTTTCCATAGGCTTTTTTGAGTTTGGGCAAGAACACAGGGGCCCCATGATCCCCTATTGCCCGGGGGCCCCATGAGTTGTCAGTCTGCCCCTGGACGTTACCTATGCCAATACAAATGGAGGATTATGCTAATATAAATGGGCGTTACCTATAAAAATGGAGGATTATGCAAATATAAATGGGCGTTACCTATGCCAATGGCGGATTATGCAAATATAAATGGGCGTTACCTATAAAAATGGCGGATTATGCAAATATAAATGGGCGTTACCTATACCAATGGCGGATTATGCAAATATAAATGGGCGTTACCTATACCAATGGCGGATTATGCAAATATAAATGGGCGTTACCTATGTCAATGGCGGATTATGCAAATATAAATGGGCGTTACCTATGCAAATACAAATGGAGGATTATGCTAATAGGAATGGGCGTTACCTACACAAATGGCCGATTATGCAAATATAAATGGGCGTTACCTATGCAAATGAAGGTGTGGGACTTGGAAAGCACACTCCTCCAGATCGATACTCACCCATCTATGTATTTCATACTTGTATCTTGCCGAGAGGAAGACTGAGATGCTGTGATGTGCTGTGATGTTTTCAGGAAGCAATGTACAGCCCCCTGCTGGCCCCTCCTGCCAGCCCTGATCTGCCTACATTGCATAGTTATGCACAGAGAACCAGGTCTACAATAAGATATGTAATCACAATGGAAAGGTTTTAACTTAAAGAGTCATTAACATGTGGATGGAGGTGAGGGGACATTAGAGTGTAAGCTCCTCTGGTACACAGACGAATGTGACTGTGGGGGAGGGGGCATTACAGTGTAAGCTCCTCTGGTACAGAGACTGATGGGACTGTGGGGGAGGAGACATTAGAGCGTAAGCTCCTCTGTACAGAGACTGATGGGACTGTGGGGGAGGAGACATTAGAGCGTAAGCTCCTCTGGTGCAGAGACTGATGGGACTGCGGGGGAGGGGACATTAGAGCGTAAGCTCCTCTGGTGCAGAGACTGATGGGACTGCGGGGGAGGGGACATTAGAGCGTAAGCTCCTCTGGTGCAGAGACAGATGTGACTGTGGGGGAGGGTACATTAGAGAGTAAGCTCCTCTGGTACAGAGATGGATGTGACTGTGGGGGAGGGGACATTAGAGTGTAAGCTCCTCTGGTACAGAGACTGATGTGACTGTGGGGGAGGGGACATTAGAGCGTAAGCTCCTCTGGTACAGAGACTGATGGGACTGTGGGGGAGGGGACATTAGAGCGTAAGCTCCTCTGTACAGAGACTGATGGGACTGTGGGGGAGTGGACATTAGAGTGTAAGCTCCTCTGGTACAGAGACTGATGGGACTGTGGGGGAGGGGACATTAGAGTGTAAGCTCCTCTGGTACAGAGACTGATGGGACTGTGGGGGAGGGGACATTAGAGTGTAAGCTCCTCTGTACAGAGACTGATGTGACTGGCTCAGTGATCTCTGTACAGCGCTGCGGTATATGTCAGAGCTATATACATGTATAAAAAAGTTACTATTTAGACTTTGGACTTTGTTTCTATCTAGTTGTGTGTATTGTGGTGCCACCTAGCGGTCACACTCGGTGCTCACACCCCCCCTACACACACCCCCCCCCCCCCCCCCCAATGTCTCGCGGTGCTCTGCGGATAGTTTGGTGACATTTAAACTGTCTTCCCCCTGAGAAGGCGGCTGGGAAGGAGCCATATACCATAATTATGTGTTTCCCAAATTACCTTGAAAAAAAGAAAGTCAGATGTTTGTTACCGAGACTTACAGGGATTACTTCCTGCCACATGTAATAAAACCTTTTTATGGGAGCCCCGGGGCCCCGTCCGTCCTGCTTATCCAGATCAACCATCAGCCTCTGGAAGGGAGAACGCAGTTGGTGCAAAATGCTTACAGCAAGAAAATACATCTCCAATATTCCAGGACATTTATTAGGAGAAAATTATATATATATACACTATACTGCCAGAAGTAATGTTCTCGCCCCCCCAATCATGTGATTCAGGTGTTCCAATCCCCTCCATATCATGTGATTCAGGTGTTCCAATCCCCTCCATATCATGTGATTCACGTGTTCCAATCCCCTCCATATCATGTGATTCAGGCGTTCCAATCCCCTCCATATCATGTGATTCAGGTGTTCCAATCCCCTCCCAATCATGTGATTCAGGTGTTCCAATCCCCTCCCAATCATGTGATTCAGGTGTTTCAATCCCCTCCATATCATGTGATTCAGGTGTTCCAATCCCCTCCATATCATGTGATTCAAGTGTTTCAATCCCCTCCATATCATGTGATTCAGGTGTTCCAATCCCCTCCATATCATGTGATTCAGGTGTTTCAATCCCCTCATCATGTGATTCAGCTGTTCCAATCCCCTCCATATCATGTGATTCAGGTGTTCCAATCCCCTCCAAATCATTAGATTCAGGTGTTCCAATCCCCTTACTCCCAATCATGTGATTCAGGTGTTCCAATCCCCTCCATATCATGTAATTCAGGTGTTCCAATCCCCTCCATATCATGCGATTCAGGCGTTTCAATCCCCTCCATATCATGCGATTCAGGCGTTTCAATCCCCTCCATATCATGCGATTCAGGCGTTTCAATCCCCTCCATATCATGCGATTCAGGCGTTTCAATCCCCTCCATATCATGTGATTCAGGTGTTCCAATCCCCTCCCAATCATGTGATTCAGGTGTTCCAATCCCCTCCCAATCATGTGATTCAGGTGTTCCAATCCCCTCCATATCATGTCATTCAGGTGTTCCAATCCCCTCCATATCATGTGATTCAGGTGTTCCAATCCCCTCCATGGACACAGGTGTATACAATCAAGCCCCTAGGCATGCAGACGGCTTCTACAAACATTGGTGAAAGAATGGGTCGCTCTCAGGAGCTCAGTGACTCCAAGCGTGGTCCCGTGATAGGTGGCCACCTGGGCAATAAGTCCATCCGTGACATTTCCTGGCTACTAAATATTCCACGCTCAACTGTTAGTGGGATTATAACAAAGTGGAAGCAACTGGGAACAACAGCCACTCAGCCACCAAGTGGTAGGCCACGTCACATGACAGGGCGGGGTCAGCGCATGCTGAAGTGCACAGTGCGCAGAAGTCACCAACTGTCTGCAGAGTCAATAGCTAAAGACCTCCAAACTTGGTGTGGCCTTCAGATGAGCCCAACAACAGTGCATAGAGAGCTTCATGGAATGGGTGTCCATGGCCGAGCAGCTGCATCCAAGCCTTCCATCACCAAGTGCAATGCAAAGCGTCGGATGCCGTGGTGTAAAGCACGCCGCCACTGGACTCTAGAGCAGAGAAGGCGTGTTGTCTGGAGTGACCAATCACGCTTCTCTGTCTGGCAATCCGATGGACGTGTCTGGGTTTGGTGGTGGCCAGGAGAACAGTACTTGCCTGACTGCATTGTGCCAAGTGTAAAGTTTGGTGGAGGGGGGATTATGGTGTGGGATTGTTCCTCAGGGGTTGGGCTTGGCCCCCTAGTTCCAGTGAAGGAGACATTTTGGACAATTTCATGCTTCCAACTTTGTGGGAAGAGTTTGGGGATGGCCCCTTCCTGTTCCAACATGACTGCACACCAGTGCACAAAGCAAGGACCATAAAGACATGGAGGAGCCAGTTTGGGGTGGAGGAACTTGACTGGCCTGCACAGAGTCCTGACCTCAACCCCATAGAACACCTTTGGGATGAATTAGAGCGGAGACTGCGAGCCAGGCCTCCTCCCCCGACATCAGTGCCCCTCCCCCGACATCAGTGCCTGACCTGACAAATGTGCTTCTGGAAGAATGGTCCAACCTTCCCATAGACACCCTCCTAAACCTTGTGAACGGCCTTCCCAGAAGAGTTGAAGCTGTTATAGCTGCAAAGGGCGGGGCCAACTCAATATTGAACCCTCCGGACTAAGACTGGGGGGCCATTAAAGGTCATGTGTGTGGGAAGGGCGGGGCCAACTCAATACTGAACCCTACAGACTAAGACTGGAGGGCCATTAAAGGTCATGTGTGTGGGAAGGGCGGGGCCAACTCAATATTGAACCCTACGGACTAAGACTGGGAGGCCATTACAGGTCATGTGAGTGGGAAGGCCGGCCGACCAATACTCCAGTGAAGGAAACTCTTAAGGTGACATTTTGGACAATTTCATTCTCCCAACTTTGTGGGAGGAGTTTGGGGATGGCCCCTTCCTGTTCCAACATGACTGCCCACCAGTGCACAAAGCAAGGTCCATAAAGACATGGAGGAGCCAGTTTGGGGTGGAGGAACTTGACTGTCCTGCACAGAGTCCTGACCTCAACCCCATAGAACACCTTTGGGATGAATTCAGATAGGAAGTCTGCCTGATGAAGGGGTCCTGCGAGACTCCGAAACGTCGCACTTGCTCTAACCATGTGATTGCTTATTAAAGCTTTGAACCCATAACCGGAGATCCTCGGTGCGCTGGTGACGCTCCTCCCATTTGACACGTTTTTCAAGATAACACAATCCCAACGCACACGTTCCTGTGTTTTTTTGTTTTTTTTTAATTAGCTGTATGATAAAGTGGGTGCCGGAGCGACCAACGGCTGGAACCGAAGACTCTGGAGATCTTCTCATTTGATGCGTTGACGCGTTTTATGTTTTAATCTGCCCAGTAACAAGCTGAAAGGTAAAAAAAAATGCAAAACGCGTCAAAAACGCACCAAACTGCATAGCCTGAGGAGGGTCTAGCTTGGAAGAAACTAACTAGCACTAAACAGGAGGGGAAGACAAAGGAAGATACCAAGATCACATTAGTAAACATGTTGCAGTGAGCAGAAATTGCCACTAGATGTCAGCATACTACAGAAAACCGACAACCTCAAGGGGCCCAATACAAGATATATATATGAATTAAAGGAGGAGGGTGACAACCTAGGACAGCGTTGTGTCCCTATAGGAGGAAGTGACTGATCATGGAACTTCGTGGCAGGATCACCAGGGATTATTAAAAAAGAAAAGTGCAGATTTAAAAATATCGGACTTTTTTTTTTGGAAATGGTGGAATTCTATGAGATTTTAGTAATGGGGTGTAACAGATGCACCTTCTTAGTAAATGGCATTTCTTAAATATTTGTCCGGAGTCCTCCTTTAACATTCATTACTTTCAGATCACCCAGCAGGCCCGGTCTTTGTTCTCTCCCTATCAGGCATCGGGGTCATGGTACATTGTTGGCAGGTTCCCTATGGAGGGCTCATCTGCATATCTCCGCCCCCTATTGCCCAACGAAGAATGAGGCCTTTGTTACGTGGTGTCAATGTTCTGCTTTACAGCTGAAAGGTGTGAAAACGGCTATATAAAGAGGGGGAGCGGTCAAAGGATTTGTATTTCCGTCCATCCAGTCCGGGGATTTACACTGCTCTGCTGCACAGCACAGTAACACTCACAGGTATTGCCCCTCCCCCAGCCTGTGATTGGACAGTGAAAGGAAAAGAAGCATAAGCTTGTCTCTGCTCTCTCCTCCTATCAGCATGCTCCTTGCTGTCACATAAGCAAAGCAGTGCAGCTGATTGGCTCCTTGAGCTGCTTTTTCTATCTATCAGTCTGAGCTCTGCTGTACAGGGACTGGTCACCAGGCCGAATTCAGGTGCATTGCGATTCAAAGAGATCTAGGATCGCAACACACCGTACAATTCACTAATGCAAACGATCGTTATATCTGATCGTTCAATAGGAGCTCACCTGAAAAATCCCTTTCATCAACTTCCTGGATTCCCAGCATGCTTTGCAGTGTTCCTTCCATTTCTAAGGACTATATATCCCATGGGCCCATTCCTGTCCTGACTCCGCCCCCTTCAGAAGGCAGGCTCTGTGAAAGGCTTACCTGAAAAAATCTCTTGTCAACTTCCTGAATTCCCAACATGCTTTGCAGCTTCCCTTCCATTTCTAAGGACTACATATCCCATGGTCCCATAACTGTCCTGACTCTGCCTCCTGAGACTCCTCCCCCTTTCAGAAGGCGGGCTCTGTGAAAGGCTTACCTGAAAAAAATCTCTTGTCAACTTCCTGAATTCCCAACATGCTTTGCAGCTTCCCTTCTATTTCTAAGGACTACATATCCCATGGTCCCATTCCTGTCCTGACTCCTCCTCCTTGAGAAGGCGGGCTCTGTGAAAGGCTTACCTGAAAAAAATCTCTTGTCAACTTCCTGAATTCCCAGCATGCTTTGCAGCATTCCTTCCATTTCTAAGGACTACATATCCCACGATCCCTTGCTGATTCCTGTCCTGACTCCGCCTCCTGAGACCCCTCCCACTTCAGAAGGCGGGCTCTGTGAAAAGCTTACCTGAAAAAAATCTTGTCAACTTGCTGGATTCCCAGCATGCTTTGCAGCTTCCCTTCCATTTCTAAGGACTACATATCCCATGGTCCCATTCCTGTCCTGACTCCTCCTCCTTGAGAAGGCGAGCTCTGTGAAAGGCTAACCTGAAAAAAATCTCTCAACTTCCTGGATTCCCAGAATACCTTGCAGCATCCCTTCCATTTCTAAGGACTATATATCCCATGGTCCCATAACTGTCCTGACTCTGCCTCCTGAGACTCCTCCCCCTTTCAGAAGGCGGGCTCTGTGAAAGGCTTACCTGAAAAAAATCTCTTGTCAACTTCCTGAATTCCCAACATGCTTTGCAGCTTCCCTTCTATTTCTAAGGACTACATATCCCATGGTCCCATTCCTGTCCTGACTCCTCCTCCTTGAGAAGGCGGGCTCTGTGAAAGGCTTACCTGAAAAAAATCTCTTGTCAACTTCCTGAATTCCCAGCATGCTTTGCAGCATTCCTTCCATTTCTAAGGACTACATATCCCACGATCCCTTGCTGATTCCTGTCCTGACTCCGCCTCCTGAGACTCCTCCCCCTTCAGAAGGCGGGCTCAGTGAAAGGCTTACCTGAAGAAAAAAAAAAAGTCGCTCTCATCAACTTCCTGGATTCCCAGCATGCTTTACAGCTTCCCTTCCATTTCTAAGGACTATATTTCTCACGGTCCCTTGACAATTCCTATCCTGACTCCGCCTCCTGAGACTCCTCCCCTCTTCAGAAGGCAGGCTCTGTGAAAGGTGTGGCACAGCACAGGACACAGTGACTCTGTGTCCCAGAATTCTGGGAAGGAAATGTGTGGGGTCTCTTTCAGAGGAATAGGAGGCAGGAAATCGTTGGAATACAATGTGGAGATCGAATATTATCTATTGATTATAGATGCGCTGTCATGGTGAATGATCGATCTTCTATCTGCCCGGAGTTCCTCTTTAGGTGGTCACATTGTCCCAGGCGGGGGATGGCTGCTATTCGGCTACAAGCGGCAGGAGAGGTGATGTGTAATACAGAGGAGAAGGTTCCTTGTATGAAAATTATAGATTTCTGCTCAGTGGAGTTTTATGGGGTTTTTGTCCTGAAGTTGGTTGGATGGCGGTGGGGGTGGGGGGGGGGGGGTGCTGACATTTATGGGCCCCCAGCTCTATAGACACAGCATTGTCTCCCTATACCCTGCATCTGCAGATTCCCCGCCCACCCGACATTCCTTCCCGAGAGAGGATCCCCCCACCGGGCAAGATCTACAGAGACCAGAGCGGTGATGTCACTCTGTATAATATATCCTATATCCGGAGGGCGGTGATGTCACTCTGTATAATATATCTTATATCTGGAGAGCGGTGATGTCACTCTGTATAATATATCTTATATCCGGAGGGCGGTGATGTCACTCTGTATAATATATCTTATATCTGGAGGGCGGTGATGTCACTCCTGTATAATATATTTTATATCTGGAGGGCGGTGATGTCACTCTGTATAATATATCTTATATCTGGAGAGCGGTGATGTCACTCTGTATAATATATCTTATATCTGGAGGGCGGTGATGTCACTCTGTATAATATATCTTATATCTGGAGAGCGGTGATGTCACTCTGTATAATATATCTTATATCTGGAGGGCGGTGATGTCACTCCTGTATAATATATCTTATATCTGGAGGGCGGTGATGTCACTCTGTATAATATATCTTATATCCGGAGGGCGGTGATGTCACTCTGTATAATATATCCTATATCTGGAGGGCGGTGATGTCACTCTGTATAATATATCTTATATCTGGAGGGCGGTGATGTCACTCCTGTATAATATATCTTATATCCGGAGGGCGGTGATGTCACTCTGTATAATATATCTTATATCTGGAGGGCGGTGATGTCACTCTGTATAATATATCCTATATCTGGAGGGCGGTGATGTCACTCTGTATAATATATCTTATATCTGGAGGGCGGTGATGTCACTCCTGTATAATATATCTTATATCCGGAGGGCGGTGATGTCACTCTGTATAATATATCTTATATCTGGAGGGCGGTGATGTCACTCTGTATAATATATCTTATATCTGGAGGGCGGTGATGTCACTCTGTATAATATATCTTATATCTGGGGGGCGGTGATGTCACTCTGTATAATATATCTTATATCCGGAGGGCGGTGATGTCACTCTGTATAATATATCTTATATCTGGAGGGCGGTGATGTCACTCCTGTATAATATATCTTATATCTGGAGGGCGGTGATGTCACTCTGTATAATATATCTTATATCTGGAGGGCGGTGATGTCACTCTGTATAATATATCTTATATCTGGGGGGCGGTGATGTCACTCTGTATAATATATCTTATATCTGGAGGGCGGTGATGTCACTCCTGTATAATATATCTTATATCTGGAGGGCGGTGATGTCACTCCTGTATAATATATCTTATATCTGGAGGGCGGTGATGTCACTCTGTATAATATATCTTATATCTGGAGGGCGGTGATGTCACTCCTGTATAATATATCTTATATCCGGAGGGCGGTGATGTCACTCTGTATAATATATCTTATATCCGGAGGGCGGTGATGTCACTCTGTATAATATATCTTATATCTGGAGGGTGGTGATGTCACTCTGTATAATATATCTTATATCTGGAGGGCGGTGATGTCACTCTGTATAATATATCTTATATCTGGGGGGCGGTGATGTCACTCTGTATAATATATCTTATATCTGGGGAGCGGTGATGTCACTCCTGTATAATATATCTTATATCTGGAGGGCGGTGATGTCACTCTGTATAATATATCTTATATCCGGAGGGCGGTGATGTCACTCTGTATACTATATCTTATATCTGGAGGGCGGTGATGTCACTCTGTATAATATATCTTATATCTGGAGGGCGGTGATGTCACTCCTGTATAATATATCTTATATCTGGAGGGCGGTGATGTCACTCTGTATAATATATCTTATATCTGGAGGGCGGTGATGTCACTCTGTATAATATATCTTATATCTGGAGGGCGGTGATGTCACTCTGTATAATATATCTTATATCCGGAGGGCGGTGATGTCACTCTGTATAATATATCTTATATCCGGAGGGCGGTGATGTCACTCTGTATAATATATCTTATATCCGGGGGGCGGTGATGTCACTCTGTATAATATATCTTATATCTGGAGGGCGGTGATGTCACTCTGTATAATATATCTTATATCTGGAGGGCGGTGATGTCACTCCTGTATAATATATCTTATATCCGGGGGGCGGTGATGTCACTCCTGTATAATATATCTTATATCTGGAGGGCGGTGATGTCACTCTGTATAATATATCTTATATCTGGAGGGCGGTGATGTCACTCCTGTATAATATATCTTATATCTGGAGAGCGGTGATGTCACTCTGTATAATATATCTTATATCCGGAGGGCGGTGATGTCACTCTGTATAATATATCTTATATCTGGAGGGCGGTGATGTCACTCTGTATAATATATCTTATATCCGGAGGGCGGTGATGTCACTCTGTATAATATATCTTATATCTGGAGGGCGGTGATGTCACTCTGTATAATATATCTTATATCCGGAGGGCGGTGATGTCACTCCTGTATAATATATCTTATATCCGGAGGGCGGTGATGTCACTATGTATAATATATCTTATATCCGGAGAGCGGTGATGTCACTCTGTATAATATATCTTATATCTGGAGGGCGGTGATGTCACTCTGTATAATATATCTTATATCCGGAGGGCGGTGATGTCACTCTGTATAATATATCTTATATCCGGAGGGCGGTGATGTCACTCCTGTATAATATATCTTATATCTGGAGGGCGGTGATGTCACTCCTGTATAATATATCTTATATCCGGAGGGCGGTGATGTCACTCTGTATAATATATCTTATATCTGGAGAGCGGTGATGTCAGTCTGTATAATATATCTTATATCTGGAGAGCGGTGATGTCACTCTGTATAATATATCTTATATCTGGAGGGCGGTGATGTCACTCTGTATAATATATCTTATATCTGGAGGGCGGTGATGTCACTCTGTATAATATATCTTATATCCGGAGGGCGGTGATGTCACTCTGTATAATATATCTTATATCCGGAGGGCGGTGATGTCACTCCTGTATAATATATCTTATATCTGGAGGGCGGTGATGTCACTCCTGTATAATATATCTTATATCCGGAGGGCGGTGATGTCACTCTGTATAATATATCTTATATCTGGAGAGCGGTGATGTCAGTCTGTATAATATATCTTATATCTGGAGAGCGGTGATGTCACTCTGTATAATATATCTTATATCCGGAGGGCGGTGATGTCACTCTGTATAATATATCTTATATCCGGAGGGCGGTGATGTCACTCTGTATAATATATCTTATATCTGGAGAGCGGTGATGTCACTCTGTATAATATATCTTATATCCGGAGGGCGGTGATGTCACTCTGTATAATATATCTTATATCTGGAGGGCGGTGATGTCACTCTGTATAATATATCTTATATCTGGAGAGCGGTGATGTCACTCTGTATAATATATCTTATATCCGGAGGGCGGTGATGTCACTCTGTATAATATATCTTATATCCGGAGGGCGGTGATGTCACTCTGTATAATATATCTTATATCTGGAGGGCGGTGATGTCACTCTGTATAATATATCTTATATCTGGAGGGCGGTGATGTCACTCTGTATAATATATCTTATATCTGGAGGGCGGTGATGTCACTCCTGTATAATATATCTTATATCTGGAGGGCGGTGATGTCACTCTGTATAATATATCTTATATCTGGAGGGCGGTGATGTCACTCCTGTATAATATATCTTATATCTGGAGGGTGGTGATGTCACTCTGTATAATATATCTTATATCTGGAGGGCGGTGATGTCACTCTGTATAATATATCTTATATCTGGAGGGCGGTGATGTCACTCTGTATAATATATCTTATATCTGGAGGGCGGTGATGTCACTCTGTATAATATATCTTATATCTGGAGGGCGGTGATGTCACTCTGTATAATATATCTTATATCTGGAGGGCGGTGATGTCACTCTGTATAATATATCTTATATCCGGGGGGCGGTGATGTCACTCCTGTATAATATATCTTATATCTGGAGGGCGGTGATGTCACTCTGTATAATATATCTTATATCTGGAGGGCGGTGATGTCACTCCTGTATAATATATCTTATATCTGGAGAGCGGTGATGTCACTCTGTATAATATATCTTATATCCGGAGGGCGGTGATGTCACTCTGTATAATATATCTTATATCCGGAGGGCGGTGATGTCACTCTGTATAATATATCTTATATCCGGAGAGCGGTGATGTCACTCTGTATAATATATCTTATATCTGGAGGGCGGTGATGTCACTCTGTATAATATATCTTATATCTGGAGGGCGGTGATGTCACTCTGTATAATATATCTTATATCCGGAGGGCGGTGATGTCACTCTGTATAATATATCTTATATCTGGAGGGCGGTGATGTCACTCCTGTATAATATATCTTATATCTGGAGGGCGGTGATGTCACTCTGTATAATATATCTTATATCTGGAGGGCGGTGATGTCACTCTGTATAATATATCTTATATCCGGAGGGCGGTGATGTCACTCTGTATAATATATCTTATATCCGGAGGGCGGTGATGTCACTCTGTATAATATATCTTATATCTGGAGGGCGGTGATGTCACTCCTGTATAATATATCTTATATCTGGAGGGCGGTGATGTCACTCTGTATAATATATCTTATATCCGGAGGGCGGTGATGTCACTCTGTATAATATATCTTATATCCGGAGGGCGGTGATGTCACTCTGTATAATATATCTTATATCCGGAGGGCGGTGATGTCACTCTGTATAATATATCTTATATCTGGAGGGCGGTGATGTCACTCCTGTATAATATATCTTATATCTGGAGGGCGGTGATGTCACTCTGTATAATATATCTTATATCTGGAGAGCGGTGATGTCACTCTGTATAATATATCTTATATCTGGAGGGCGGTGATGTCACTCTGTATAATATATCTTATATCTGGAGGGCGGTGATGTCACTCTGTATAATATATCTTATATCTGGAGGGCGGTGATGTCACTCTGTATAATATATCTTATATCTGGAGGGCGGTGATGTCACTCTGTATAATATATCTTATATCTGGAGGGCGGTGATGTCACTCCTGTATAATATATCTTATATCCGGAGGGCGGTGATGTCACTCCTGTATAATATATCTTATATCTGGAGGGCGGTGATGTCACTCTGTATAATATATCTTATATCTGGAGGGCGGTGATGTCACTCCTGTATAATATATCTTATATCTGGAGAGCGGTGATGTCACTCTGTATAATATATCTTATATCCGGAGGGCGGTGATGTCACTCTGTATAATATATCTTATATCCGGAGGGCGGTGATGTCACTCTGTATAATATATCTTATATCCGGAGGGCGGTGATGTCACTCTGTATAATATATCTTATATCCGGAGGGCGGTGATGTCACTCCTGTATAATATATCTTATATCTGGAGGGCGGTGATGTCACTCTGTATAATATATCTTATATCTGGAGGGCGGTGATGTCAGTCTGTATAATATATCTTATATCTGGAGGGCGGTGATGTCACTCCTGTATAATATATCTTATATCTGGAGAGCGGTGATGTCACTCTGTATAATATATCTTATATCCGGAGGGCGGTGATGTCACTCTGTATAATATATCTTATATCCGGAGGGCGGTGATGTCACTCCTGTATAATATATCTTATATCCGGAGGGCGGTGATGTCACTCTGTATAATATATCTTATATCCGGAGGGCGGTGATGTCACTCTGTATAATATATCTTATATCTGGAGGGCGGTGATGTCACTCTGTATAATATATCTTATATCTGGAGGGCGGTGATGTCACTCCTGTATAATATATCTTATATCTGGAGGGTGGTGATGTCACTCTGTATAATATATCTTATATCTGGAGGGCGGTGATGTCACTCTGTATAATATATCTTATATCTGGAGGGCGGTGATGTCACTCTGTATAATATATCTTATATCCGGAGGGCGGTGATGTCACTCCTGTATAATATATCTTATATCTGGAGGGCGGTGATGTCACTCTGTATAATATATCTTATATCTGGAGGGCGGTGATGTCACTCTGTATAATATATCTTATATCTGGAGGGCGGTGATGTCACTCCTGTATAATATATCTTATATCCGGAGGGCGGTGATGTCACTCCTGTATAATATATCTTATATCTGGAGGGCGGTGATGTCACTCTGTATAATATATCTTATATCTGGAGGGCGGTGATGTCACTCTGTATAATATATCTTATATCTGGAGGGCGGTGATGTCACTCTGTATAATATATCTTATATCTGGAGGGCGGTGATGTCACTCTGTATAATATATCTTATATCTGGAGAGCGGTGATGTCACTCTGTATAATATATCTTATATCTGGAGGGCGGTGATGTCACTCCTGTATAATATATCTTATATCTGGAGGGCGGTGATGTCACTCTGTATAATATATCTTATATCCGGAGGGCGGTGATGTCACTCTGTATAATATATCTTATATCCGGAGGGCGGTGATGTCACTCTGTATAATATATCCTATATCTGGAGGGCGGTGATGTCACTCTGTATAATATATCTTATATCTGGAGGGCGGTGATGTCACTCCTGTATAATATATCTTATATCCGGAGGGCGGTGATGTCACTCTGTATAATATATCTTATATCTGGAGGGCGGTGATGTCACTCTGTATAATATATCTTATATCTGGAGGGCGGTGATGTCACTCTGTATAATATATCTTATATCTGGAGGGCGGTGATGTCACTCTGTATAATATATCTTATATCTGGAGGGCGGTGATGTCACTCTGTATAATATATCTTATATCCGGAGGGCGGTGATGTCACTCTGTATAATATATCTTATATCTGGAGGGCGGTGATGTCACTCCTGTATAATATATCTTATATCTGGAGGGCGGTGATGTCACTCTGTATAATATCTCTTATATCTGGAGGGCGGTGATGTCACTCCTGTATAATATATCTTATATCCGGAGGGCGGTGATGTCACTCTGTATAATATATCTTATATCCGGAGGGCGGTGATGTCACTCTGTATAATATATCTTATATCTGGAGGGCGGTGATGTCACTCTGTATAATATATCTTATATCTGGAGGGCGGTGATGTCACTCTGTATAATATATCTTATATCTGGGGGGCGGTGATGTCACTCTGTATAATATATCTTATATCCGGAGGGCGGTGATGTCACTCTGTATAATATATCTTATATCTGGAGGGCGGTGATGTCACTCTGTATAATATATCTTATATCTGGGGAGCGGTGATGTCACTCCTGTATAATATATCTTATATCTGGAGGGCGGTGATGTCACTCTGTATAATATATCTTATATCTGGGGAGCGGTGATGTCACTCCTGTATAATATATCTTATATCTGGAGGGCGGTGATGTCACTCTGTATAATATATCTTATATCCGGAGGGCGGTGATGTCACTCTGTATACTATATCTTATATCTGGAGGGCGGTGATGTCACTCCTGTATAATATATCTTATATCTGGAGGGCGGTGATGTCACTCTGTATAATATATCTTATATCTGGAGGGCGGTGATGTCACTCTGTATAATATATCTTATATCCGGAGGGCGGTGATGTCACTCCTGTATAATATATCTTATATCCGGAGGGCGGTGATGTCACTCTGTATAATATATCTTATATCCGGAGGGCGGTGATGTCACTCCTGTATAATATATCTTATATCCGGAGGGCGGTGATGTCACTCTGTATAATATATCTTATATCTGGAGGGCGGTGATGTCACTCCTGTATAATATATCTTATATCTGGAGGGCGGTGATGTCACTCTGTATAATATATCTTATATCCGGAGGGCGGTGATGTCACTCTGTATAATATATCTTATATCCGGGGGGCGGTGATGTCACTTCTGTATAATATATCTTATATCCGGAGGGCGGTGATGTCACTCCTGTATAATATATCTTATATCTGGAGGGCGGTGATGTCACTCTGTATAATATATCTTATATCTGGAGGGCGGTGATGTCACTCTGTATAATATATCTTATATCTGGAGGGCGGTGATGTCACTCCTGTATAATATATCTTATATCTGGAGGGCGGTGATGTCACTCCTGTATAATATATCTTATATCTGGAGGGCGGTGATGTCACTCTGTATAATATATCTTATATCTGGAGGGCGGTGATGTCACTCCTGTATAATATATCTTATATCCGGAGGGCGGTGATGTCACTCTGTATAATATATCTTATATCCGGAGGGCGGTGATGTCACTCTGTATAATATATCTTATATCTGGAGGGCGGTGATGTCACTCTGTATAATATATCTTATATCTGGAGGGCGGTGATGTCACTCTGTATAATATATCTTATATCTGGGGGGCGGTGATGTCACTCTGTATAATATATCTTATATCTGGGGAGCGGTGATGTCACTCTGTATAATATATCTTATATCTGGGGGGCGGTGATGTCACTCTGTATAATATATCTTATATCCGGAGGGCGGTGATGTCACTCCTGTATAATATATCTTATATCCGGAGGGCGGTGATGTCACTCTGTATAATATATCTTATATCCGGAGGGCGGTGATGTCACTCCTGTATAATATATCTTATATCCGGAGGGCGGTGATGTCACTCTGTATAATATATCTTATATCCGGAGGGCGGTGATGTCACTCTGTATAATATATCTTATATCCGGGGGGCGGTGATGTCACTCTGTATAATATATCTTATATCTGGAGGGCGGTGATGTCACTCTGTATAATATATCTTATATCTGGAGGGCGGTGATGTCACTCTGTATAATATATCTTATATCCGGGGGGCGGTGATGTCACTCCTGTATAATATATCTTATATCTGGAGGGCGGTGATGTCACTCTGTATAATATATCTTATATCTGGAGGGCGGTGATGTCACTCCTGTATAATATATCTTATATCTGGAGAGCGGTGATGTCACTCTGTATAATATATCTTATATCCGGAGGGCGGTGATGTCACTCTGTATAATATATCTTATATCCGGAGGGCGGTGATGTCACTCTGTATAATATATCTTATATCCGGAGGGCGGTGATGTCACTCTGTATAATATATCTTATATCCGGAGGGCGGTGATGTCACTCTGTATAATATATCTTATATCCGGAGGGCGGTGATGTCACTCCTGTATAATATATCTTATATCTGGAGGGCGGTGATGTCACTCCTGTATAATATATCTTATATCCGGAGGGCGGTGATGTCACTCTGTATAATATATCTTATATCTGGAGAGCGGTGATGTCAGTCTGTATAATATATCTTATATCTGGAGAGCGGTGATGTCACTCTGTATAATATATCTTATATCCGGAGGGCGGTGATGTCACTCTGTATAATATATCTTATATCCGGAGGGCGGTGATGTCACTCTGTATAATATATCTTATATCTGGAGGGCGGTGATGTCACTCTGTATAATATATCTTATATCTGGAGGGCGGTGATGTCACTCTGTATAATATATCTTATATCTGGAGGGCGGTGATGTCACTCTGTATAATATATCTTATATCTGGAGGGCGGTGATGTCACTCCTGTATAATATATCTTATATCTGGAGGGTGGTGATGTCACTCTGTATAATATATCTTATATCTGGAGGGCGGTGATGTCACTCTGTATAATATATCTTATATCTGGAGGGCGGTGATGTCACTCTGTATAATATATCTTATATCTGGAGGGCGGTGATGTCACTCTGTATAATATATCTTATATCTGGAGGGCGGTGATGTCACTCCTGTATAATATATCTTATATCTGGAGAGCGGTGATGTCACTCTGTATAATATATCTTATATCCGGAGGGCGGTGATGTCACTCTGTATAATATATCTTATATCCGGAGGGCGGTGATGTCACTCTGTATAATATATCTTATATCCGGAGGGCGGTGATGTCACTCTGTATAATATATCTTATATCCGGAGGGCGGTGATGTCACTCCTGTATAATATATCTTATATCTGGAGGGCGGTGATGTCACTCCTGTATAATATATCTTATATCCGGAGGGCGGTGATGTCACTCTGTATAATATATCTTATATCTGGAGAGCGGTGATGTCAGTCTGTATAATATATCTTATATCTGGAGAGCGGTGATGTCACTCTGTATAATATATCTTATATCCGGAGGGCGGTGATGTCACTCTGTATAATATATCTTATATCCGGAGGGCGGTGATGTCACTCTGTATAATATATCTTATATCCGGAGGGCGGTGATGTCACTCTGTATAATATATCTTATATCCGGAGGGCGGTGATGTCACTCTGTATAATATATCTTATATCTGGAGGGCGGTGATGTCACTCTGTATAATATATCTTATATCTGGAGGGCGGTGATGTCACTCTGTATAATATATCTTATATCTGGAGGGCGGTGATGTCACTCTGTATAATATATCTTATATCTGGAGGGCGGTGATGTCACTCCTGTATAATATATCTTATATCTGGAGGGTGGTGATGTCACTCTGTATAATATATCTTATATCTGGAGGGCGGTGATGTCACTCTGTATAATATATCTTATATCTGGAGGGCGGTGATGTCACTCTGTATAATATATCTTATATCTGGAGGGCGGTGATGTCACTCTGTATAATATATCTTATATCTGGAGGGCGGTGATGTCACTCTGTATAATATATCTTATATCTGGAGGGCGGTGATGTCACTCCTGTATAATATATCTTATATCTGGAGGGTGGTGATGTCACTCTGTATAATATATCTTATATCTGGAGGGCGGTGATGTCACTCTGTATAATATATCTTATATCTGGAGGGCGGTGATGTCACTCTGTATAATATATCTTATATCTGGAGGGCGGTGATGTCACTCTGTATAATATATCTTATATCTGGAGGGCGGTGATGTCACTCTGTATAATATATCTTATATCTGGAGGGCGGTGATGTCACTCCTGTATAATATATCTTATATCTGGAGGGCGGTGATGTCACTCTGTATAATATATCTTATATCCGGGGGGCGGTGATGTCACTCCTGTATAATATATCTTATATCTGGAGGGCGGTGATGTCACTCTGTATAATATATCTTATATCTGGAGGGCGGTGATGTCACTCCTGTATAATATATCTTATATCTGGAGAGCGGTGATGTCACTCTGTATAATATATCTTATATCCGGAGGGCGGTGATGTCACTCTGTATAATATATCTTATATCCGGAGGGCGGTGATGTCACTCTGTATAATATATCTTATATCCGGAGAGCGGTGATGTCACTCTGTATAATATATCTTATATCTGGAGGGCGGTGATGTCACTCTGTATAATATATCTTATATCCGGAGGGCGGTGATGTCACTCTGTATAATATATCTTATATCTGGAGGGCGGTGATGTCACTCCTGTATAATATATCTTATATCTGGAGGGCGGTGATGTCACTCTGTATAATATATCTTATATCTGGAGGGCGGTGATGTCACTCTGTATAATATATCTTATATCTGGAGGGCGGTGATGTCACTCTGTATAATATATCTTATATCCGGAGGGCGGTGATGTCACTCTGTATAATATATCTTATATCTGGAGGGCGGTGATGTCACTCTGTATAATATATCTTATATCTGGAGGGCGGTGATGTCACTCCTGTATAATATATCTTATATCTGGAGGGCGGTGATGTCACTCTGTATAATATATCTTATATCTGGAGGGCGGTGATGTCACTCTGTATAATATATCTTATATCCGGAGGGCGGTGATGTCACTCTGTATAATATATCTTATATCCGGAGGGCGGTGATGTCACTCCTGTATAATATATCTTATATCTGGAGGGCGGTGATGTCACTCCTGTATAATATATCTTATATCTGGAGGGCGGTGATGTCACTCTGTATAATATATCTTATATCCGGAGGGCGGTGATGTCACTCTGTATAATATATCTTATATCCGGAGGGCGGTGATGTCACTCTGTATAATATATCTTATATCCGGAGGGCGGTGATGTCACTCTGTATAATATATCTTATATCTGGAGGGCGGTGATGTCACTCCTGTATAATATATCTTATATCCGGAGGGCGGTGATGTCACTCCTGTATAATATATCTTATATCTGGAGGGCGGTGATGTCACTCTGTATAATATATCTTATATCTGGAGGGCGGTGATGTCACTCCTGTATAATATATCTTATATCCGGAGGGCGGTGATGTCACTCCTGTATAATATATCTTATATCTGGAGGGCGGTGATGTCACTCCTGTATAATATATCTTATATCTGGAGGGCGGTGATGTCACTCCTGTATAATATATCTTATATCTGGAGGGCGGTGATGTCACTCCTGTATAATATATCTTATATCTGGAGAGCGGTGATGTCACTCTGTATAATATATCTTATATCCGGAGGGCGGTGATGTCACTCTGTATAATATATCTTATATCCGGAGGGCGGTGATGTCACTCTGTATAATATATCTTATATCCGGAGGGCGGTGATGTCACTCTGTATAATATATCTTATATCCGGAGGGCGGTGATGTCACTCCTGTATAATATATCTTATATCTGGAGGGCGGTGATGTCACTCTGTATAATATATCTTATATCTGGAGGGCGGTGATGTCACTCTGTATAATATATCTTATATCCGGAGGGCGGTGATGTCACTCTGTATACTATATCTTATATCTGGAGGGCGGTGATGTCACTCTGTATAATATATCTTATATCTGGAGGGCGGTGATGTCACTCCTGTATAATATATCTTATATCTGGAGGGCGGTGATGTCACTCTGTATAATATATCTTATATCTGGAGGGCGGTGATGTCACTCTGTATAATATATCTTATATCTGGAGGGCGGTGATGTCACTCTGTATAATATATCTTATATCCGGGGGGCGGTGATGTCACTCCTGTATAATATATCTTATATCTGGAGGGCGGTGATGTCACTCTGTATAATATATCTTATATCTGGAGGGCGGTGATGTCACTCCTGTATAATATATCTTATATCTGGAGAGCGGTGATGTCACTCTGTATAATATATCTTATATCCGGAGGGCGGTGATGTCACTCTGTATAATATATCTTATATCCGGAGGGCGGTGATGTCACTCTGTATAATATATCTTATATCCGGAGGGCGGTGATGTCACTCTGTATAATATATCTTATATCCGGAGGGCGGTGATGTCACTCCTGTATAATATATCTTATATCTGGAGGGCGGTGATGTCACTCCTGTATAATATATCTTATATCCGGAGGGCGGTGATGTCACTCTGTATAATATATCTTATATCTGGAGAGCGGTGATGTCAGTCTGTATAATATATCTTATATCTGGAGAGCGGTGATGTCACTCTGTATAATATATCTTATATCCGGAGGGCGGTGATGTCACTCTGTATAATATATCTTATATCCGGAGGGCGGTGATGTCACTCTGTATAATATATCTTATATCTGGAGGGCGGTGATGTCACTCTGTATAATATATCTTATATCTGGAGGGCGGTGATGTCACTCCTGTATAATATATCTTATATCTGGAGGGCGGTGATGTCACTCTGTATAATATATCTTATATCCGGAGGGCGGTGATGTCACTCCTGTATAATATATCTTATATCTGGAGAGCGGTGATGTCAGTCTGTATAATATATCTTATATCTGGAGAGCGGTGATGTCACTCTGTATAATATATCTTATATCCGGAGGGCGGTGATGTCACTCTGTATAATATATCTTATATCCGGAGGGCGGTGATGTCACTCTGTATAATATATCTTATATCTGGAGGGCGGTGATGTCACTCTGTATAATATATCTTATATCTGGAGGGCGGTGATGTCACTCTGTATAATATATCTTATATCTGGAGGGCGGTGATGTCACTCCTGTATAATATATCTTATATCTGGAGGGCGGTGATGTCACTCTGTATAATATATCTTATATCTGGAGGGCGGTGATGTCACTCCTGTATAATATATCTTATATCTGGAGGGTGGTGATGTCACTCTGTATAATATATCTTATATCTGGAGGGCGGTGATGTCACTCTGTATAATATATCTTATATCTGGAGGGCGGTGATGTCACTCTGTATAATATATCTTATATCTGGAGGGCGGTGATGTCACTCTGTATAATATATCTTATATCTGGAGGGCGGTGATGTCACTCTGTATAATATATCTTATATCTGGAGGGCGGTGATGTCACTCTGTATAATATATCTTATATCCGGGGGGCGGTGATGTCACTCCTGTATAATATATCTTATATCTGGAGGGCGGTGATGTCACTCTGTATAATATATCTTATATCTGGAGGGCGGTGATGTCACTCCTGTATAATATATCTTATATCTGGAGAGCGGTGATGTCACTCTGTATAATATATCTTATATCCGGAGGGCGGTGATGTCACTCTGTATAATATATCTTATATCTGGAGGGCGGTGATGTCACTCTGTATAATATATCTTATATCTGGAGGGCGGTGATGTCACTCCTGTATAATATATCTTATATCCGGAGGGCGGTGATGTCACTCTGTATAATATATCTTATATCCGGAGGGCGGTGATGTCACTCTGTATAATATATCTTATATCTGGAGGGCGGTGATGTCACTCCTGTATAATATATCTTATATCTGGAGGGCGGTGATGTCACTCTGTATAATATATCTTATATCTGGAGGGCGGTGATGTCACTCTGTATAATATATCTTATATCCGGAGGGCGGTGATGTCACTCTGTATAATATATCTTATATCTGGAGGGCGGTGATGTCACTCTGTATAATATATCTTATATCTGGAGGGCGGTGATGTCACTCCTGTATAATATATCTTATATCTGGAGGGCGGTGATGTCACTCTGTATAATATATCTTATATCTGGAGGGCGGTGATGTCACTCTGTATAATATATCTTATATCCGGAGGGCGGTGATGTCACTCTGTATAATATATCTTATATCCGGAGGGCGGTGATGTCACTCCTGTATAATATATCTTATATCTGGAGGGCGGTGATGTCACTCCTGTATATCTTATATCTGGAGGGCGGTGATGTCACTCTGTATAATATATCTTATATCTGGAGGGCGGTGATGTCACTCTGTATAATATATCTTATATCCGGAGGGCGGTGATGTCACTCTGTATAATATATCTTATATCTGGAGGGCGGTGATGTCACTCTGTATAATATATCTTATATCTGGAGGGCGGTGATGTCACTCCTGTATAATATATCTTATATCTGGAGGGCGGTGATGTCACTCTGTATAATATATCTTATATCTGGGGGGCGGTGATGTCACTCCTGTATAATATATCTTATATCTGGAGGGTGGTGATGTCACTCTGTATAATATATCTTATATCTGGAGGGCGGTGATGTCACTCTGTATAATATATCTTATATCTGGAGGGTGGTGATGTCACTCTGTATAATATATCTTATATCTGGAGGGCGGTGATGTCACTCTGTATAATATATCTTATATCCGGAGGGCGGTGATGTCACTCCTGTATAATATATCTTATATCTGGAGGGCGGTGATGTCACTCTGTATAATATATCTTATATCTGGAGGGCGGTGATGTCACTCTGTATAATATATCTTATATCTGGAGGGCGGTGATGTCACTCCTGTATAATATATCTTATATCCGGAGGGCGGTGATGTCACTCCTGTATAATATATCTTATATCTGGAGGGCGGTGATGTCACTCTGTATAATATATCTTATATCCGGAGGGCGGTGATGTCACTCCTGTATAATATATCTTATATCTGGAGGGCGGTGATGTCACTCCTGTATAATATATCTTATATCCGGAGGGCGGTGATGTCACTCTGTATAATATATCTTATATCCGGAGGGCGGTGATGTCACTCCTGTATAATATATCTTATATCTGGAGGGCGGTGATGTCACTCCTGTATAATATATCTTATATCTGGAGGGCGGTGATGTCACTCTGTATAATATATCTTATATCTGGAGGGCGGTGATGTCACTCTGTATAATATATCTTATATCCGGAGGGCGGTGATGTCACTCTGTATAATATATCTTATATCTGGAGGGCGGTGATGTCACTCCTGTATAATATATCTTATATCTGGAGGGCGGTGATGTCACTCTGTATAATATATCTTATATCTGGAGGGCGGTGATGTCACTCTGTATAATATATCTTATATCTGGAGGGCGGTGATGTCACTCTGTATAATATATCTTATATCTGGAGGGCGGTGATGTCACTCCTGTATAATATATCTTATATCTGGAGGGCGGTGATGTCACTCTGTATAATATATCTTATATCCGGAGGGCGGTGATGTCACTCTGTATAATATATCTTATATCTGGAGGGCGGTGATGTCACTCTGTATAATATATCTTATATCCGGAGGGCGGTGATGTCACTCCTGTATAATATATCTTATATCTGGAGGGCGGTGATGTCACTCCTGTATAATATATCTTATATCTGGAGGGCGGTGATGTCACTCTGTATAATATATCTTATATCCGGAGGGCGGTGATGTCACTCTGTATAATATATCTTATATCCGGAGGGCGGTGATGTCACTCTGTATAATATATCTTATATCCGGAGGGCGGTGATGTCACTCCTGTATAATATATCTTATATCTGGAGGGCGGTGATGTCACTCTGTATAATATATCTTATATCTGGGGGGCGGTGATGTCACTCTGTATAATATATCTGGAGGGCGGTGATGTCACTCTGTATAATATATCTTATATCTGGAGGGCGGTGATGTCACTCCTGTATAATATATCTTATATCTGGAGGGCGGTGATGCCACTCTGTATAATATATCTTATATCTGGAGGGCGGTGATGTCACTCTGTATAATATATCTTATATCTGGAGGGCGGTGATGTCACTCCTGTATAATATATCTTATATCTGGAGGGCGGTGATGTCACTCTGTATAATATATCTTATATCTGGAGGGCGGTGATGTCACTCTGTATAATATATCTTATATCTGGAGGGCGGTGATGTCACTCTGTATAATATATCTTATATCTGGAGGGCGGTGATGTCACTCTGTATAATATATCTTATATCTGGAGGGCGGTGATGTCACTCTGTATAATATATCTTATATCTGGAGGGCGGTGATGTCACTCTGTATAATATATCTTATATCCGGGGGGCGGTGATGTCACTCCTGTATAATATATCTTATATCCGGAGGGCGGTGATGTCACTCCTGTATAATATATCTTATATCTGGAGGGCGGTGATGTCACTCTGTATAATATATCTTATATCTGGAGGGCGGTGATGTCACTCTGTATAATATATCTTATATCTGGAGGGCGGTGATGTCACTCCTGTATAATATATCTTATATCTGGAGGGCGGTGATGTCACTCTGTATAATATATCTTATATCTGGAGGGCGGTGATGTCACTCCTGTATAATATATCTTATATCTGGAGGGCGGTGATGTCACTCCTGTATAATATATCCTATATCTGGAGGGCGGTGATGTCACTCTGTATAATATATCTTATATCTGGAGGGCGGTGATGTCACTCCTGTATAATATATCTTATATCTGGAGAGCGGTGATGTCACTCTGTATAATATATCTTATATCCGGAGGGCGGTGATGTCACTCTGTATAATATATCTTATATCCGGAGGGCGGTGATGTCACTCTGTATAATATATCTTATATCCGGAGAGCGGTGATGTCACTCTGTATAATATATCTTATATCTGGAGGGCGGTGATGTCACTCCTGTATAATATATCTTATATCCGGAGGGCGGTGATGTCACTCTGTATAATATATCTTATATCCGGAGGGCGGTGATGTCACTCTGTATAATATATCTTATATCCGGAGGGCGGTGATGTCACTCTGTATAATATATCTTATATCCGGAGGGCGGTGATGTCACTCTGTATAATATATCTTATATCCGGAGGGCGGTGATGTCACTCTGTATAATATATCTTATATCTGGAGGGCGGTGATGTCACTCTGTATAATATATCTTATATCCGGAGGGCGGTGATGTCACTCTGTATAATATATCTTATATCCGGAGGGCGGTGATGTCACTCCTGTATAATATATCTTATATCCGGAGGGCGGTGATGTCACTCTGTATAATATATCTTATATCTGGAGGGCGGTGATGTCACTCCTGTATAATATATCTTATATCTGGAGAGCGGTGATGTCACTCTGTATAATATATCTTATATCCGGAGGGCGGTGATGTCACTCTGTATAATATATCTTATATCTGGAGGGCGGTGATGTCACTCTGTATAATATATCTTATATCCGGAGGGCGGTGATGTCACTCTGTATATCTTATATCCGGAGGGCGGTGATGTCACTCTGTATAATATATCTTATATCTGGAGGGCGGTGATGTCACTCTGTATAATATATCTTATATCCGGAGGGCGGTGATGTCACTCTGTATAATATATCTTATATCCGGAGGGCGGTGATGTCACTCCTGTATAATATATCTTATATCTGGAGGGCGGTGATGTCACTCCTGTATAATATATCTTATATCTGGAGGGCGGTGATGTCACTCTGTATAATATATCTTATATCTGGAGGGCGGTGATGTCACTCTGTATAATATATCTTATATATAAAATAATATAGCTACATATATTTATTTTTTTTACATATATAAAAACACAAAGAAAGAAAAAAAAAAATTATATATATATATATAGTAAAAAAACATTTTTTTTTTAAATAATTGTTTTACTTTGTTTATTTTTTTCCCCTTTGTGTTTACATATATTTTATAGATGTAAAAAACAAAAATATAATAATATATATATACAGTATCTTCCAGAAGTGAGTCCCCCCCTCCCCCGGACTGTATACAATGTATATATATATATATACAGTGGGGCAGGTATTTAGTCGCCACCAATTGTACAAGTTCTCCCACTTACAGAGATGAGAGAGGCCTGTAATTGGCATCATAGGGAGACCTCAACTATGAGAGACAAAATGAGAAAACAAATCCAGACAATCTCATTGGCTGATCTGGAAAGAATTTATTTGCAAATTATGGTGGAAAATAAGTATTTGGTGAATATGAAAAGTTCCTCTCAATACTTTGTTATATATCCTTTGTTGGCAATGACAGAGGTCAGACGTTTCCTGGAAGTCCTCACAAGGTTGGCACACACTGTTGCTGGTATGTTGGCCCATCCTCCATGCAGATCTCCTCCTCCATGCAGATCTCCTCTTGAGCAGTGATGTTTTGGGGCTGTCGCTGGGCAACACGGACTTTCAACTCCCTCCAAAGGTTTTCTATGGGGTTGAGATCTGGAGACTGGCTAGGCCACTCCAGGACCTTGAAATGCTTCTTACGAAGCCACTCCTTCGTTGCCCGGGCGGTATGTTTGGGATCATTGTCATCTTGGAAGACCCAGCCACGTTTCATCTTCAATGCCCTTGCTGATGGAAGGAGGTTTGCACTCAAAATCTCACGATACATGGCCCCATTCATTCTGTCCTGTACATGGATCAGTCGTCCTGGTGCCAGCCCCAAAGCATGATGTTGCCACCCCCATGCTTCACAGTAGGTATGGTGTTCTTTGGATGCAACTCAGCATTCTCTCTCCTCCAAACACGACGAGTTGTGTTTCTACTAAACAGTTCTGTTTTGGTTTCATATGACATTCTCCCAATCCTCTTCTGGATCATCCAAATGCTCTCTAGCAAACTTCAGACGGGCCCCGGACATGTACTGGCTTCAGCAGGGGGACACGTCTGGCACTGCAGGATCTGAGTCCCTGGCGGCGTAGTGTGTTACTGATGGTAGCCTTTGTTACGTTGGTCCCAGCTCTCTGCAGGTCATTCACTAGGTCCCCCCGTGTGCTCCTGGGATTTCTGCTCACCGTTCTTGTGATCATTTTGACCCCACGGGGTGAGATCTTGCGTGGAGCCCCAGATGGAGGGAGATTATCAGTGGTCTTGTATGTCTTCCATTTTCTAATTATTGCTCCCACAGTTGATTTGTTCACACCAAGCTGCTTGCCTATTGCAGATTCAGTCTTCCCAGCCTGGTGCAGGTCTACCATTTTGTTTCTGGTGTCATTCGACAGCTCATTGGTCTTCCCCATAGTGGAGTTTGGAGTGTGACTGTTTGAGGTTGTGGACAGGTGTCTTTTATACTGATAACAAGTTCAAACAGGTGCCATTGATACAGGTAATGAGTGCAGGACAGAGGAGCCTCTTAAAGAAGAAGGTCCAGGTCTGTGAGAGCCAGAAATCTCGCTTGTTTGTAGGCGACCAAATACTTATTTTCCACCATAATTTGCAAATAAATTCTTTCCAGATCAGCCAATGAGATTGTCTGGATTTGTTGTCTCATTTTGTCTCTCATAGTTGAGGTCTCCCTATGATGCCAATTACAGGCCTCTCTCATCTTTGTAAGTGGGGGAACTTGCACCATTGGTGGGGACTAAATACTTTTTTGCCCCACTGTATATATATATATATATATATATATATATATATATATTTTTTTTTTGTGTACAAATTTTTGGGTTTTCTGTCTGTGATGACATAAAAGGTTCGATGTATTTTGGTTCAATAACGATACTATAAATCACACAGACGCAGATATTGGAGTTATTCAAATTTTATTAGAAAAACCCTCCATTGTTCTCGGCATAAGATTTCCCTGAATAGAACGGTCGCTCCCAGAACCCGGCGCCCATCACAATGGGATTTTCGGAATCCTACAGATGTCTTCTGAGCCGGTAAAATCCGGCGGCACTCCCGATGACGCAGAAGGGAAGATTTGTCGCGGGGTGATCGGTGGTCCCTCTGCTAATAGTGCGGGGAAACTTAAAAAAAAAAAAATTTAAAAATTGACAAAAAAATGTCCAATTTGTTGGCTCGGCACCCTGGACAGGACCGATACCCATCACCTGGAACTCTCCATCGAATGATCGCCGCTCGCCAACAGGAAACGCCCAGCGCGATCGGAATTCATTGCCAGTTGCAGCGGAGAGGATGTGTGGACCCCCAGTGACCGCTCCGTAAAGAATAAAAATGGATGAACGATCTGGATCTTCAGGAGGTGGGCGGTCCAAAAAGAGAATGATTGATTTTCTGGCGCAGCGTGGTGACAACTGTTCATAGAAAAGAGTCCCGGGTGTCGGGGAAGTTGGCGTCTCAGTTCTTCTTGGGTTTAGGGGTGTCGTACTTCCTCTTGCTGGAGAACCAGAGTAGGAGAGGGATCCCGATGGAGGGCAGAGTCATCACCCCAAAAGCTGCCCAGTCCAGCTACGTGATGATAAAAAGAAGTCAGGATAAAAGGGTGACCCCGAGGATTTAGTAGCCCCATGCAGCTGGGCTAGGCAACCCGTGTCCCCGCCCTGAGCCCTAGAGACTAACTGCAGCCTGTGGGATCAGGATTGTTATTTATTCAAATTATTATTAGTATTTTTTTATTATTATTTTATTTTTATATATTTTTTATTTATTTTTTCTCTATTTTTTTAATAATGTACATCCTATGCAACATCTTCTGCAAAGCATCTATAGTGGCAACGTACACATATAATACCTTCCCCCCACCAAAAATGCAAATTAAATTCTTCTATCAATTATATATATTTTATTATTAATTTTTATTTTTTTAATTTTTATTTAATTCATTTTTATTTTTTTTCCTTCAATTTGTTTTTTTTTTCTAATTATTTTTTTTTTAATAATATTCATCCTATGGAACATCTGCTGCAAGGCATCCACAGTGGCAGCGTACACATAGAATACTTTCCCTTCCCCCCACCAAAAATGCTAATTAAATTCTTCTATAAATTATATTTTATCATTAATTTTTAGTTTTCTAATTTTTAATTCATTTTTTTTTTTTCTTCAATTTGTTTTTTTTTCTAATTTTTTTTTTTTTTAATAATATTCATCCTACGGAACATCTGCTGCAAGGCATCCACAGTGGCAACGTACATATATAATACTTTCCCTTCCCCCCACCAAAAATGCTAATTAAATTCTTCTATAAATTATATATATTTTATTATTATTAATTTTTATATTTATTTAACTACCTGCCGACCGCAGATAGCCGAATGACGGCTTCACCGCGGCCGGCCAGTTCTGAGTGGACGTCATATGACGTGCTCCCAGAACGCGCTTCCCTGCGCGCCCCAGGGGGCGCGCACCGGGCGATCTCCGTGATCGCTGTGTCCTACGGACACAGCTGATCACGTGATGTGGTAAAAGGCCAATCACAGCGGCCTTTTACCACGTGATCAGCGGTGTCCAATGACACGCTGATCACAGGGAAATGCAAGTGCCGGTTCTCGGCTGCACTTTCCTCACGCTGTCAGATCGTGAGGAAAGTACTGCCGAGAACCGGCAGTTGTCAGAGTGGGGATCGGCACCGATCATCAGTGCCCTGATGATTGGTGCCCAGCAGTGCCACCCGCAAGTTCCGCCCACCTGTGCCCAGCAGTGCGCCCACTAGCTCCGCCCACCTGTGTCAGCAGATCACCCACCTGTGCCACTCTGCAGTGCCACCCACCTGTGCCCAGAAGTGCCACCCACCTGTGCCCACCCACCTGTGCCCACCAGTGCCACCCACCTGTGCCACTCTGCAGTGCCACCCACCTGTGCCACTCTGCAGTGCCACCCACCTGTGCCCAGAAGTGCCACCCACCTGTGCCCACCCACCTGTGCCCACCAGTGCCACCCACCTGTGCCCGCCCACCAGTGCAGCCCAGCAGTGCTGCCAGTCAGTGCCGCCAGTCAGTGCCTCCAGTCAGTGCCCAGCAGTGATGCCAGTCAGTGCCGTCTATCAGTACCCATCAGTGTCACCTATCAGTGCCGCCTATCCGTGCCACCTCATCAATGCCGCCTATCAGTGCCCATCAGTGCCGCCTATCAGTGCCCATCAGTGCTGCCTCATCAACGCACATCAGTGAAGGAGAAAAAAAATACCTGTTTGAAAAATTTTATAATAGAAACAAAGAACTTTTTTTTTTTTTTTCAAATTTTTTGCACTTTTTTTATTTATAGCGCAAAAAGTAAAGCGCCCAGCGGGGATTAAATACCACCAAAAGAAAGCTCTATTTGTGAGAAAAAAATGATCAAAATTTCATATGGGTACAATGTTGCATGACCGCGCAATTGTCAATCAAAGTGCGGCAGCGCTGAAAGCTGAAAATTGGCCTGGTAAATAAGGGGGTACAAGTGCCCGGTAGGCGAGGGGTTAATACAATTGTTTTTTTTTTCCTTCAATTTGCTTTTTTTTTCTAATTTTCTTTTTTAATAATATACATCCTATGGAACATCTGCTGCAAGGCATCCACAGTGGCAACGCACACATAGAATACTTTCCCTTCCCCCCACCAAACATGCAAATTAAATTCTATCCATTCATTTGGTTTTCAAGCAATAGGTCTTCTGAGACGCAGTGACGTCATCACGCTGTTTTTGCTCTGCAGTACGGTTGAGCCTCTGGGAAAGGGTCGGCAGGCACCCATCCCGGACATCCCTTTAGACATGAATTCCTGCTGGTCACTGGGTGCTGCAGACTTTAGCTGTGCAATCTGCTGATCAGTCTAAGGCAGTGGTCTCCAAGCTGTGGCCCTGGGGCCAGATGTGGCCCTTTGATTGCTTTTATCCGGCCCCTGGGGGTACTATTTTATCCCCTGATACCAGCAATGGGGCAAAATTCCCCCCACTGCCACCAATGAAGGGGCCCAATTTTTCCCAGTGACACCAACAAAGGGGCACAAGTACCCCCCCAGTGACACCAACAAAGGGGCACAAGTCCCCCCCAGTGACACCAACAAGGGGGCACAAGTCCCCCCCGCAGTGGAAATGAAGGCGGGGCTCAAGATGGCTGTGGAAGGCTGATGATGGGTAATACCACCCGCCCCAAGCTGCTTCAACCACACCCACTTCCCCTCCCCCGAGTGACACCAAGGGTAAAAGACCAAAACGTAACCACTTACAAAGTGCGGGGAGAATCGGCGGTCGAATTCACGCTGAGCCAGAATTCCTCCTTGTCCCGGGGCGCTGGTGTACCCCACCTGTCAGAGAGAAAACCGCCATTTAAAAAAAGACCAGCACGCATTTGAAGTAGACGAACGCCCCGATTGGACGACACCCCGCTCTGCTCTCTACAGCGCAAGGGGAGATCGGGACCTTTCCGAGAGACACCAACACATGTGCTGGGAGCACACAGGACGCGCGCTCTCAGCACATGTGTTTTTAAATGGTATGCAAATATGCAGCCGCTCACAAATTTGCGTATGGTTGGTACATCTGTGCAAAACCGAAGGGGAGGAGCCGCTACGCCTGCGCAAGACCGGACGGGAGGAGCCGCTACGCCTGCGCAAGACCGGAGGGGAGGAGCCGCTACGCCTGCGCAAGACCGAAGGGAGGAGCCGCTACGCCTGCGCAAGACCGGACGGGAGGAGCCGCTACGCCTGCGCAAAGACTGAAGGGGAGGAGCCAGTACGCCTGTGCAAGACTGAAGGGGAGGAGCCGCTACGCCAGTGCAAGACTGAAGGGGAGGAGCCGCTACGCCTGTGCAAGACTGAAGGGGAGGAGCCGCTACGCCTCTGCAAAGACTGAAGCGGAGGAGCCGCTACACCTGTGCAAAGACTGAAGGGGAGGAGCCGCTACGCCTGTGCAAGACTGAAGGGGAGGAGCCGCTACGCCAGTGCAAGACTGAAGGGGAGGAGCCGCTACGCCTGTGCAAAGACTGAAGGGGAGGAGCCGCTACGCCTGTGCAAGACTGGAGGGGAGGAGCCGGTACACCTGGAGGATGGAGAGAGGATATAACAGCCACACCCATGGGGGAGGTCCGACCTCTGAACACACTGGAGTACTCACCACAACCTGAGCGCCCTCCTGAGCCAGGTAGGTGATGGTGGCAGAAGTGAAGTTGAAGTAGCCGGCTTTCAGAGGACGCAGGACCACGGTGTGAGAGACGTTGCTGGCGCTGCACATCGGGAATTAAGGACACAACGAGGCTGAAGGAGGACATGCGGTGTGACAAGGAAGTGAAGAAAAGTGAGAAAGTGGAGTGTGTGACAGGAGGAAACATTAGTGCAGTGATCTCCAGACTGTGACCGGGGGACAGATACGGCCCTTTGGTCACCATTCCTCCCACTGACACCAATGATGGGGCACTATTCCCCCCCACTGACACCAATGATGGGGCACTATTCCCCCCCACTGACACCAATGATGGGGCACTATTCCTCCCACCGATACCAATGATGGGGCACTTTTCCTCCCACTGACACCAATGATGGGGCACTTTTCCTCCCACTGACACCAATGATGGGGCACTTTTCCTCCCACTGACACCAATGATGGGGCACTTTTCCTCCCACTGACACCAATGATGGGGCACTATTCCTCCCACTGACACCAATGATGGGGCACTATTCCTCCCACTGACACCAATGATGGGGCACTATTCCTCCCACTGACACCAATGATGGGGCACTATTCCTCCCACTGACACCAATGATGGGGCACTATTCCCCCCACTGACACCAATGATGGGGCACTATTCCTCCCACTGACACCAATGATGGGGCACTATTCCTCCCACTGACACCAATGATGGGGCACTATTCCTCCCACCGACAGCAATGACGGGGCACTATTCCTCCCACTGACACCAATGATGGGGCACTATTCCTCCCCCTGACACCAATGATGGGGCACTATTCCTCCCACTGATACCAATGATGGGGCACTATTCCTCCCACTGACACCAATGACGGGACACTATTCCTCCCACTGACACCAATGATGGGGCACTATTCCTCCCACTGACACCAATGATGGGGCACTATTCCTCCCCCTGACACCAATGATGGGGCACTATTCCTCCCACTGATACCAATGATGGGGCACTATTCCTCCCACTGACACCAATGATGGGGCACTATTCCTCCCACTGACACCAATGATGGGGCACTATTCCTCCCACTGACACCAATGATGGGGCACTATTCCTCCCCCTGACACCAATGATGGGGCACTATTCCTCCCACTGATACCAATGATGGGGCACTATTCCTCCCACTGACACCAATGATGGGGCACTATTCCTCCCCCTGACACCAATGATGGGGCACTATTCCTCCCACTGATACCAATGATGGGGCACTATTCCTCCCACTGACACCAATGATGGGGTACTATTCCTCCCACTGACACCAATGATGGGGCACTATTCCTCCCACTGACACCAATGATGGGGCACTATTCCTCCCACTGATAACAATGATGGGGCACTATTCCTCCCACTGACACCAATGAGGGGGCACTATTCCTCCCACTGACACCAATGATGGGGAACTATTCCTCCCACTGACACCAGGATATTTTCTACTCCCGCTGGCCAAAGCCTGGTCCCCGTGATATCTGAAGGACAGTAAAGTGGCCCCTTGTGTAGAAGGTCTGGGGTCCCCCCTGCATGAGAGGAACGGACACAGGACGAGGTGGAAGGATACGGGGCGATTCTGTCCCATTTCACGTTCAGCATGCCGGCCACAATCCCGAAATCCTCCGGGGGGAAGGAATCGTCTGAGAGCTCCACGTCCAGAGCCGCGCTGGAAGAGAAGAAGAGCATGACCCCGAATCTGTCAGATCGATGCGACCCCCTCCCCCCCACCCAGAGCAGGGACACACCCAGAACTACAGAACCCCACCCAGAGCATGGAGACACCTAGAACTACAGAACCCCTCCCTCCTACGTCATGGAGACACCAAGAACTACAGAGCCCCACCCACAGCATGGTGACACCCAGAACGACAGAACCCCTCCCCCCACCAGAGCATGGAGACACCCAGAACCCCTCCCCCCACCCACAGCATGGAGACACCCAGAACTACAGAACCACTCCCCCTTAAAGTTATCCGAGGTGGTCCTGGATTCAGATACCCACCTGCCCTGCGGATCCAGTCCTGTCCTGCTGCAATCTGCTGATCAGGTTCGGCAGGCGTTGGTCGGGTGCCGCCATCTTGGTCCTCCGCAGTCTTCCGGGATCAGGCGGTCGGCCTCAGATAAGTTCTGTGACAACGCTTGGCTGCCCCCCGGAGCACGATGGCTGTGTTGTCCCCCCGTCACGTTCGTGGGGTCGGCTCAGACTACAGGGTGGTGCTTCTCCTAGCTCCGCCCACTCTGTGCTAGGCACACCCCCCCTTTATGCTAATATGCTGTTTACTGAGCAAGGGATGCTGGGAAACCGTAGCCCTGCCCAGCCCCATAGTAGGAGGGTAGATCGCTCCTCCCACAGGCAGGGTCCACCCCGAGCACAGCCACACCCACCTGGAGCCCACGTTGTAGATGTTGTACTGCAGAGTCAGGTCCTTCCCCTCCACCGCATATCGGTTCAGCAGAGACTTGGAGGCCAGGAGCCGGGCCCCCTCCTCGCAGTGCCCGAGGGCCAGCAGGACCGCAAACGCAACCAGGACAGTCTTCATCTAGAAACAGAAAAAGAACAATAAGACACGGGGCCAGCGACTGTGACACGGGGCCAGCGACCCGAGACACGGGGACGGAGACCCGGGACACGGGGCCGGCGACCCGGGACACGGGGACGGAGACCCGGGACGGAGACCCGGGACGGAGACCCGAGACACGGGGACGGAGACCCGAGACACGGGGACGGCGAACCGGGACACGGGGCCGGCGAACCGGGACACGGGGCCGGCGAACCGGGACACGGGGCCGGCGAACCGGGACACGGGGACGGCGAACGGGGACAGCGAACGGGGACAGCGAACGGGGACAGCGAACGGGGACAGCGAACCGGGACAGCGAACGGGGACAGCGAACGGGGACAGCGAACGGGGACACGGGGACAGCGAACGGGGACACGGGGACAGCGAACCGGGACACGGGGACAGCGAACCGGGACACGGGGACAGCGAACCGGGACACGGGGACAGCGAACCGGGACACGGGGACAGCGAACCGGGACACGGGGACAGCGAACCGGGACACGGGGACAGCGAACCGGGACACGGGGACAGCGAACCGGGACACGGGGACAGCGAACCGGGACACGGGGACAGCGAACCGGGACACGGGGACAGCGAACCGGGACACGGGGACGGAGATCCGGGACACGGGGACGGAGATCCGGGACACGGGGACGGAGATCCGGGACACGGGGACGGCGAACCGGGACACGGGGACGGCGAACCGGGACACGGGGACGGCGAACCGGGACACGGGGACGGCGAACCGGGACACGGGGACGGCGAACCGGGACACGGGGACGGCGACTGGGACAGCGACCTGAGACACAGGGCCCCTCAACCACAATCTGGTGCCCGCTGTGTCCGATCATCGTACGGGACCTCTGCGCGAGGTCCCGATCATGTGATCACTGACTGGCCAATCAGTGATCACATGCAAAGTAGTACACAAGATGTCACTTCTGACATCACTGCTTACTACGTGTGAAATCTGTGAATGATCACAGAGGTCACATGGTACAGGGCCATTCACAACAGTCTTGTACCATGTGACAAGCTGTGACCAATCACAGCTCTCACAGTATTTCTCAATGGCTGCAGGAATGCAGAGAGAAGGAGAAATGATTGATGTTACAGCCTTTATGGCATAAAAGCAATCAGTGTAAAAAAAAAAGAAAAAAAAATCTTCATCACCCCCCACAAGTAGTACAGTGTCACCATGGTGACACTACTGCTAGGGTGACAGGATGTAAAAAAACAAAACAAAACAAAAAAATATTATAAAAAAAGTAAAATAAAAATGTAAAAAAAAAAAAAAATTTGAAAAAATATAATTTTTGGTTATAAACTAATTTGGGTTATTTTTATTTTTTATATTAAAAAGATAACTGTATAAATTTTGGCCAAGATTTATGATGAAATATTAGCAAAATTTTATTAAAAAAATACTTTCTAAATTTTTGAACTTTTTCATTTATATAGCAATAAAAAATAAAAATAAAAATCCCAGCGGGGAATAAATACCACCAAAATAAAGCTTTATCCGTTTCAAAAAAATGCTAAAAAATTCATATGGGTACAGTGTTGCATGACCGCGCAATTGTCATTCAAAGTGTGACAGCGCTGAAAATTGGCCTGGACAAGAAGATTGGGGGGGAGCATCCAGACCGGAAAGGGGGAGGAGGAAGCGTCCGGGCCGGAAAGGGGGGGGAGCGCCCGGACCGGAAAGGGGGGGGGGGAGCGCCCGGACCGGAAAGGGGGGGGGGGGGAGCGTCCGGACCGGAAAGGGGGGAGCGTCCGGACCGGAAAGGGGGGAGCGTCCGGACCGGAAAGGGGGGAGCGTCCGGACCGGAAAGGGGGGAGCGTCCGGACCGGAAAGGGGGGAGCGTCCGGACCGGAAAGGGGGGAGCGTCCGGACCGGGAAGGGGGGGGGGAAGCGTCCGGACCGGGAAGGGGGGGGGGGAAGCGGCCGGACCGGGAAGGGGGGGGGGGGAAGCGTCCGGACCGGAAAGGGGGGAGCGTCCGGACCGGAAAGGGGGGAGCGTCCGGACCGGAAAGGGGGGAGCGTCCGGACCGGAAAGGGGGGAGCGTCCGGACCGGAAAGGGGGGAGCGTCCGGACCGGAAAGGGGGGAGCGTCCGGACCGGAAAGGGGGGAGCGTCCGGACCGGGAAGGGGGGGGGAAGCGGCCGGACCGGGAAGGGGGGGGGGGGAAGCGTCCGGACCGGGAAGGGGGGGGGAAGCGTCCGGACCGGGAAGGGGGGGGGAAGCGTCCGGACCGGGAAGGGGGGGGGGGAAGCGTCCGGACCGGGAAGGGGGGGGGGAAAGCGTCCGGACCGGAAGGGGGGGAGGCTTAGTACTGCCCCCAACTGTTTAGGACAGCCCCCCAGGGCAAGAAAGCTATCATAGTTGGGGCCCCACTGCAAGAGTGGGGGCCCCTGAGAATAGCGGGCAGCCATTAGACATGGACTCCAGAGTAACTATAATAAATAGGGTACCATCAGTATACGCAGGGGCCACCTGTCAGTACACAGAGGGGCCCCTATATAAGAACAGTGACTAGCAGATCCACAGGGACCTCCAGAATACAATGGGTCCCATCACCAAACAGAGGGGGGCCCCAGATAACAGATGGTAAACATATAGGTGCCCCCGGAATATATTAGGCCCTAGGACTGCATGGAGGGGCCCCTGGAATATGAGGCCCTATGACTGCAGAGAGGGGCCCCTGGAATACACATGCCCGCTTGTAATGAATGGAGAAGAGAGGGCTCCTGAATAAGAGTGGCCCTATAACTGTACAGAGGGGCCCCTGGATATGAATGGCTCTCAGGCAACTAACACACAGGGGCCCGGGAGCCCCCAACACCCCCTCACCTCTCTCCGCTCCCGGCTCTGAGTGACTCCAATCTACAGATCACCAAATTGAGAGACACGTCACCCCTCCTCCAAACCGGATATCCGGCCTGACCGCCGCCAAGAATCATGGGAAGTGTAGTCGTGCCCGCTCTGTCTGGAGATTTAGAGGTCCCTCCTCTCTGCTGCCACCTGCTGGATCCCCCGATGTCATTACTATTCTTACCATTATGAAAAAAAAATGATAATTTATAGTCATAATAATAAAAAATAAAAAGCCAAACAAAAAAATAGATTATTATTATTAATAATAATAATAATAATAATAAGAAGAAGAAGAAATAAAAACCCGAACAAAAAATAAATAAAAATAATAATAATAATAATGTATTTTTGTTTGGTTTTGGGGTTTTATTATTATTATTATTATTATTATCATTAATATTAATATTATTACCAGTAATAATAATAATAAAAAAATAAAACCCCCAAACCAAACAAAAAATACATTATTATTATTATAAAGAGGAAGAAGAAGTAGAAGAAATAAAAACCCAAACCGAACAAAAAATAAATAAAAATATGGTCCTCGGTTGGAACCTTCTATGGTCCTCGGTTGGAACCTTCTAGGGTCCTCAGTTTCAGCCTTCTATGGCTCTCAGTTGGAACCTTCTATGGTCCTCGGTTGGAACCTTCTATGGCTCTCAGTTGGAACCTTCTATGGTCCTCGGTTGGGACCTTCTATGGCTCTCAATTGGAACCTTCTAGGGTCCTCATTTGGAACCTTCTATGGCTCTTAGTTAGAACCTTCTATTGTCGTCGGTTGGAACCTTCTATGGCTCTCAGTTGGAACCTTCTATGGTCCTCAGGTTGGAACCTTCTATGGTCCTCAGGTTGGAACCTTCTAGGGTCCTCAGTTAGAACCTTTTATAGTCCCAAGTTAGAACCTTCTATAGTCCATGATTGGAACTTTCTATGGCTCTCAGAACCGTCTATGGTCCTCAGTTAGAACCTTCTATGGTCCTCAGTTAGAACCTTCTATGGCTCTCAGTTGGAACCTTCTATGGTCCTCGGTTAGAGCCTTCTATGGGCCTCGGTTAGAACCTTCTATGGTCCTTGGTTGGAACCTTCTATGGCTCTCAGTTGGACCCTTCTATGGTCCTCAGTTGGAACCTTCTAGGGTCCTCAGTTGGAACCTTCTATGGCCCTCGGTTAGAGCCTTCTATGGGCCTCGGTTAGAACCTTCTATGACTTTCTATGGCTCTCAGAACCGTCTATGGTCCTCAGTTAGAACCTTCTATGGCTCTCAGTTGGAACCTTCTATGGTCCTCGGTTGGAACTTTCTATGGCTCTCAGAACCATCTATGGTCCTCAGTTTGAACCGTCTATGGTCCTCAGTTTGAACCATCTATGGTCCTCAGTTTGAACCGTCTATGGTCCTCAGTTTGAACCGTCTATGGTCCTCAGTTAGAACTTTCTATGGTTCTTAGTTGGAACCTTCTATGGCTCTCAGTTGGAACCTTCTATAGTCCTCGGTTGGAACCCTCTAGGGTCCTCAGTTGGAACCTTCTATGGGCCTCGGTTAGAACCTTCTATGGTCCTCACTTGGAACCTTCTATGGTCCATGGTTGGAACTTTCTATGGCTCTCAGAACCTTCTAGGGTCCTCAGGACTTTCTATGGTCCTCAGTTTCGGTAATGCAGGATATTTTTCACAATAATGTGACCACCAGGTGTCAGTGTTCTGTTGCCCCTCTGGGGTCACCCTTCATTTTATTCAGAAATCCTCGACATGGGGTGACTCCTCTGCCCTCCATATGGCTGTATTGAGCCCTCCCCCGCCTCTCCCCATTCATTCATTACTCCCTCTCTGCCCTAATTTAGTCACTAGAAGTTGTCACCAGCAGCCAATTACAGGAGACCAGGAAAAACTACAACTCCCAGCATCCATCCCGGCGGCCTATACTTCTCTATAGGAGCCCCTGGTCTGTTGCTAGGCAATGATTGTAGATTTCCATGGCATGGACTACAACTCCCGGCATGCAACGCGCCGCGTCACGGGCCGCGCACGCGCGCTGCGCCAATGGCTGCCATGCGGCTTCCAACGGATGGTGCGGGGTCAACCAAGCTCGCTCAGCCTAGCCCCGACGGCCCCGCCCCCGGCGGGGGATTGGTGGAGTTGCCCCGTCGGCGGCTGTGATTGGCTGAGACCGCGGAGCGGCGAGGGTAGTGTGCGATCAGGAGGCGGCTCAGCGCTTTTCTTTCTCCAGAAGATTCTCCGCCGACCTGATCCTCCGATCCCAGATCGACCGACACCATGATGGGCCGCCCGGTGCTCGTGCTTAGTGAGTGTCCGCCCTGCGGGGCCCTATCATAACGGGGGGGCGGGCCCAGACTGGGGGTGTCAGGACTGGACATGGAGGAGGGGCCCCTGAGGGCCACAGGAGAAGACAAGGAAGGGGGTGACCACTGTAGGCCCCTGTCCATACATAGAGGGGTGAAATAAATGTGGGCAGGTTCCACCTTGAAATGTGGGGCCCCTGAGGGCCACAGGGCGGGGCCTCATGCACGAGGAGCCCCTGAACAAGGCACCGTAATTAAAAGGGCCCCAGGAAAGGGAGTGGGTGGTATAAATGTACAAGGAAAATGGTGGCATAATATATGTGGGGCCCCTGGGGGCCACTGAGTGGAGCAGGTGGGTTGCATCATAATTGGGGGGGACCCACAGGGAAGGCAGGGGGTGTAATAGGGGTTCACTGTACAAGAAAATTGGAGGAGTCATTAATCTGGGGGGCCCCTGAGGACCACTGTACAGGTGGGATAGGGGCCCCTAAGGGCCACAGGAAAGGGAGGTATGAACATGGGGCCCCGTACAAAGTAGGAGTGGTACTATCAGGAATGAGGGGCCCCTGAGGTACACTGTCCGCAGTAGGTGGGCGGCATTTCCTGTACAAGGAAATTGATGGAGTCAATAATCTGGGGCCCCTGAGTGCCACTGTACAGGTGGGTGAGGGGCCCCTAAGGGCCACAGGAAAGGTGGGTGAGGGGCCACAGGGAAGGTAGGGGTGGTGTAAATGGTGGGGCCCCTGAGGGCCACTCCTCGGGTGGGTGGCACCATAGGTAAGGGGGGTGGCATAAATGTGGAGTCATAGTGAAAGTTGGATTGGTAGAATCAGGAATGTGGGGCCCCTGAGGGCCACTGTGCGGAGCAGGTGAGTGGCATCATAATTAAGGGGCCCTCAAGTGCCACAGGGGAGGGGGTGTAATGGGGGTTCCCTGTATAAGGAAATTGGTGGAATCGTTAATCTGAGGCCCACTCTATATGTAGGTGAGGGGCCCCTAAGGGCCACAGGGAATGTAGGAATGGGGGGGGGGGGCGGGGGAATGTTAATGTGGGTTCCTGAGGGGCACTCTATGGGTGGGTGGCACCATAGTTAAGGGGGTGGTATAAATGTGGGTTCACAGTACAAGCTGATGTGCTAGAATTATGAATGTGGGGCCCCTGAGGGCCACTGCACTGAGCAGGTGAGTGGCATCATAATTGAGGGGCCTCTAGGAGCCACAAAAGTCAGGGGTGTCGTAAATGTGGGGTCACTTACAGTGTGGGGCCCCCATGGGCCACTGTTCGGAGCTGGTGGGTGGTTTCTTAATTAAGGGGCCCCAGGAAGGCAGGGTTGATGTAAATGGGGGTGGGGTCATTGCACAACAAGGGAGTGGTTGAATCCTTACTGTGGGGCCCCTGAGGGCCACTCTACAGAGAAGGTGGGTGGCATCAAAATTGAGGGGCTCCAGGAAAGGCTATAGTGGAGTCATTAATGTGGGGCCCCTGAGGGCCACTTTACAGGTGGGTGGTTTCATGAATGAGAGATATCTGTGTATGAATGGGGCGGGGCTTCAGTGCAAGGCAAAGTAAGAATTAGTGTGAGGGCCCCTGAGGGCCACTCCATGGGGAAGGTGAGATGTGGGGTCCTCTATGGGTATATGAGGGGGGCCCCTTGAGGTCACAGGACAGGAGGGGTTCCTAAAGCTATTAGTTGTGTGAGGGGGGCAATCTGATATGAGTGGCCCCCGAGGGCCCCTGTACAGGACATGTGGGTGACATCACGGATGTGTGTTCTGTATGTCAACAGTTGGTATTATGAATGGGGGGGGGGCACAAAACGGGATTGGTAATCTAAAGGAGGGGCTCCAATGAGGGGCCACAGTCTGGTTGGCAGTGTCCCATGTGAGGGGCCCCCGAGAGCCATATTAAGGGCCCCGGGGGGGTGTATGGATCTGTCAGTCTGCTCTGTGGTGTCGGGGCCCCTCAGGTTTAGTTGACATTGGGGGAGGGGCAGTTCAGGGTCTGCCCCAGCTCACTGTGGGGGTTCCCTTAGGGCGCCCCCCGGAGGTGGATGCCGGTGTACATTCTGCAGCGTCTCACTGATAGTCTCGTATTTCAGGTCAGAATATGAAGAGGGAGTCGGGCAGGAAGGTCCAAGCCGGGAACATCAACGCGGCCAAGGTAAGCCCCTCTCTACGGCTGCCGTCCAATCACGGCTCACCGTACATATCCTGATTGTGTGTGTCCTCCACAGACCATCGCCGACATCATCCGCACCTGCCTGGGGCCCCGAGCCATGATGAAGGTAAGGGCCACGTGTCTGGAGGGGAAAGAGATCTCTGCGGAGAAGCCTCTGCTTGGGCCAGGCTCACCATCGCTGACGCCCCGCCCCCTTCATCCTACCTGTGACACCATTGTATCCCCTGTTGATCCCGCCAGTAGACCCGTTATTTTTCCACTTCCTGTAACAGGGTGACAACCCTTTCTCCTGCATTGAAATTACACAGCAGTGTTGTCACCCTGCGGACAGGGGATGTTTACAAAGCAGATAGGTGGAATTCTAGATGAATTGGCCCCTAAGGGCCAAAGGAAAGGCAGGGTGGTGTAAATTTAGGGGAGGGGGGTCACTATGCAAGGAAATGGTAGAACCTTTATTGTGGCGCCCCCCTGAAGTCCTGACTGCAAAGCAGGTAGGTGGCATTATAATCAAGAGGGCCTCGGGAAGGCAGGGGTGGTTAAAAAAAAATCTGGGGCCACTCTATAGCAGTGGAGAAGGTGGACTCATTAACGTGGGGCCCCTGAGGGCCACTGTACGGATGGGCTGGCTTCATGAGAGGTCACCGTGTTAGTAGGTGGGCGTGGTCATGGATGAGGCGCTCCGGTAGAGTACCCGCTTCCCCATTCTGTAACATTTTATTAGCTGTTGATCCCGCCAGCAGACCCGTTCTGTTTCCACTTCCTGTAACAGGGTGACAATGCTTTCTCCTGCATTGAAATTGTTGTCACCCTTATTAGCTGTTGATCCCGCCAGCAGACCCGTTCTGTTTCCACTTCCTGTAACGAAGTGACAATGCCCTTCCTTCTGCAGCGAAATCCCCCACCGGGGTGTCACTGTGGTCACATGATCAGGAGCTGGTCCTGCCGGCTACCAGTGGTTAACCTGGACAGAGAGCTGTCACTGACAGCTCGGTCTCTGTGCTGGGAATTCATGGCGCAGCGTGCTGTCAGCACAGGAACATCAACCCCGCCCAGTGACGCATATATACGCGGCGGGTGCCGGCGGCAACAGGTTAATAACGTTTTTTTTTTTGTTTTGCTTTCCTTCCAGATGTTGCTGGACCCGATGGGCGGGATTGTGATGACCAACGACGGGAACGCCATCCTCCGAGAGGTGAGTGTTCTGTCCGCACGGCGTCTGTAAACGCATCACATGGCGCCCGTGTGCCGTCTACGAAAATGTGCTCTACTGAGATCTAACTGTGAGTCCTGGTGGTGCATCCAGAAGGCGTGGCCTAACTGTTTTAAAGCTGCATCCAGGAGTAGTCGTGCTGCCTCCTTAACCCCTCCCCCTCCAGAGGATTTCCCCCATCTTCCTTTTATGGCCACTCCCCCTGGGGGTGGGCACAGACATCGCAACTATTAACCTCTTGCCGACCGCGCATAGCCGAATGACGGCTTCACCGCGGCCGGCCAGTTCTGGGTGGACGTCATATGACGTCCTCCCAGAACGCGCTCTCCTGCGCGCCCCAGGGGGCGCGCACCCGGCGATCTCCGTGATCGCTGTGTCCTACGGACACAGCTGATCACGTGATGTGGTAAAAGGCCAATCACAGCGGCCTTTTACCACGTGATCAGCGGTGTCCAATGACACGCTGATCAGAGGAAAATGCAAGTGCCGGTTCTCGGCTGCACTTTCCTCACGCTGTCAGATCGTGAGGAAAGTACTGCCGAGAACCGGCAGTTGTCACAGCGGGGATCGGCACCGATCATCAGGGCACTGATGATCGGTGCCCAGCAGTGACACCCGCAAGTTCCGCCCAGTAGTGCGCCCACTAGCTCCGCCCACCTGTGCCCAGCAGTGCCCCCACCTGTGCCACTCTGCAGTGCCACCTACCTGTGCCCACCAGTGCCGCCCAGCAGTGCTGCCAGTCAGTGCCACTAGTCAGTGCCGTCTATCAGTACCCATCATCAGTGCCGCCTATCAGTGCTGCATATTAGTGCCGCCTATCAGTGCCGCCTATCAGTGCCCATCAGTGCTGCCTCATCAATGCACATCAGTGAAGGAGAAAAAATACCTGTTTGAAAAATTTTATAAAATAAACAAATAAACTTTTTTTTTTTTCAAATTTTTTGCACTTTTTTTATTTATAGCGCAAAAAGTAAAGCGCCCAGCGGGGATTAAATACCACCAAAAGAAAGCTCTATTTGTGAGAAAAAAATGATCAAAATTTCATATGGGTACAATGTTGCATGACCGCGCAATTGTCAATCAAAGTGCGGCAGCGCTGAAAGCTGAAAATTGGCCTGGTAAGGAAGGGGGTATAAGTGCCCGGTAGGGGGGTATAAGGGGGGTATAAGTGGTTAATAAAGCCAGGATGTGATCATTAACCCCCCCAGAGGATTTCCCCCTACTTTTTTTTGACCACTCCCCTGGGGGTGGGCACACACATCACACCCATTAATAAAGCCAGGATGTGATCATTAACCTCTTGCCCTCCAGAGGATCCCCCCTTTCTTTTTTGGCCACTCCCCCTGGGGGTGGGCACAGACACATCACTTCCATTAATAAAGACAGAATGTGATCATTAACCCCTCCCCCTCAAGAGGATTTCTCCTCCCTTTTTTGGCCACTCCCCCTGGGCGTGGGCACAGACATCACACCCATTAATAAAGCCGGGATGTGATCATTATCCCCCCTCCAGAGGACTCCCCCCGCCTTCCTTTTTTGGCCACTCCCCCTGGGCGTAGGCACAGACACATCACACCCATTAATAAAGCCGGGATGTGATCATTATCCCCCCCTCCAGAGGATTCCCCCCGCCTTCCTTTTTTGGCCACTCCCACTGGGCGTGGGCACAGACACATCACACCCATTAATAAAGCCGGGATGTGATCATTATCCCCCCCTCCAGAGGATTCCCCCCGCCTTCCTTTTTTGGCCACTCCCACTGGGCGTGGGCACAGACATCAGACCCATTAATAAAGCCAGGATGTGATCATTAACCCCTCCCCCTCAAGAGGATTTCTCCTCCCTTTTTTGGCCACTCCCCCTGGGGGTGGGCACAGACACATCACACCCATTAATAAAGCCGGGATGTGATCATTATCACCCCCTCCTTCCTTTTTTGGCCACTTTGTGATCATTATCCCCCCTCCAGAGGATTCCCCCCGCCTTCCTTTTTTGGCCACTCCCCCTGGGCGTGGGCACAGACACATCACACCCATTAATAAAGCCAGGATGTGATCATTATCCCCTCCCCCTCAAGAGGATCCCCCCTTCCTGACCAAGCCATTTTATTTTTTTTTGCGATACGGCGCTGCATTACTTTAACTGACAATTGCGCGGTCATGCAACGCTGCACCCAAATGAAATTTACGGTCCTTTTTTTCCCACGAATTGAGCTTTCTTTTGGTGGTATTTGATCGCCTCTGCGTTTTTTTTTTTTTTTTGTTTTCTTTTTTTACATTTTTTGCGTTATAACAAAAGAAAAGCCCAACAATTTTGAAAAAAAAGCAATATTTTGGACTTTTTGCTATTAAACATGTCCAGTAAAAAAAAATGAAAAAAATCAAATTTCATCATAAATTCCGGGAAAAAAGTATTCTGCTACAAAAAAAAAAAACCCCCGATACGTGTAAATTAATTGGTTTACGTAAAAGTTATAGCGTCTACAAATGGCGGTCTAGATACGGGGATTTTTTTATTTTTTTTTTTACTAGTAATGGCGGCGATCAGTGACTTACAGCGGGACTGCGGCGGCCATTCTGACACTGGGGGGGGACTGACTTGGTGTCACTGTCATCCCCAGTGACACCAATACAGAGATCAGTGCTAATAAAAAGCCCTGACACTGTACTAATGGCACTGGGCAGGAAGGGGTTAACACGAGGGGCGATCAAAGGGTTAACTGTGTGTGCTGGGTGTAGTTTTTTTTTTTTTTTTGTTTCACCTAGGGGGCGGGGTCTGTGTGCTTCACTGTACTAATGGCACTGGGCAGGAAGGGGTTAATATGCGGGGAGATCAAAGGGTTAACTGTGTGCTGGGTGTAGTTTTTGTTTTTTCTTTTTCACCTAGGGGGCGGGGTCTGTGTGCTTCACTATACTAATGGCACGGGGCAGGAAGGGGTTAATATGCGGGGAGATCAAAGGGTTAACTGTGTGCTGGGAGTGTTTTTTACTCGGGGGTCTGCGTGCTTCACTGTAATCGCACTGATCTGGATGGCTGTGCTGTGCAGTGTGCCGGAGCAGACAGGGAGGAGAACCGTCGGCAAACAAAACAATCCTCCCTGTCGGAAATCACCGGGTGAGTAGTCACCGGCCAGGACCCGGTGATTGACAGCTGCGGCTGCGAATGGGGGGCGCACACGGGGCGCGAGGGTTCACATTGCAGTGTATGGCACTCACGCTGCATTAGTAGTGCAGGAAGTAGTTTGAAGACGCTGCAACTTGAATGTGGAGTCGTACATATTCGATCGGTTGTCGGTGGGGTACGACTTGCCGTGTCCAGAGTCACATGACGAGCGTGGATGGAGCCTTGGACCCCGGTCACACCGGATGCGACTTGCGAATCGCAGCCCATTGTCCGCAGTGACAGCCGTCCTATCGGTGCGGTTCTGACCTGGTTGGAGCCGCACCGATTTCTAAGGCCGTCCATGCGCTGCTTTTGCTGTGATTTGTGTAGTCCTCTGGGTCGGATGTCTTGCGAGTCGCCCCTGAAATCGGCGTGTCGTCCGACTGTGAAATTATGCGACTGAGGGGGGGGGGGTAAGCCGATATAGGTGTTAGTTGGGGGAGGGGACATTTTTGAGACTATGGATGGTCAGGGTGACAGGTTCTCTTTAACATAGCCCAGTGTTGCCCTAGTGCTGCAGGGGGGGCTCAGATCAGACCTGCAGAGGCCGGATGTATGTACCCCCCCCATCCCCATTGTAAGTGGATCCTGCTTCTCTCTCCATTGTAGATCCAGGTGCAGCACCCCGCCGCCAAATCCATGATCGAGATCAGCCGCACCCAGGATGAGGAGGTGGGAGACGGCACCACATCTGTCATCATTCTGGGTGAGGGGAACAGGGACACACAATCCGGGCGTATTTGGGACGGCATATGAGGGGTTGTGAGATTGTGGGGTGGAGATTAAGAAGGTGTGTGAGATTTGGGGGGGAGATGTGATTGGGGTGGTGAGATTGGGGCGGGGGTGTGTGAGATTGGGAGGGGGGGAGATTGAGGGGGAGATGGGGGGGGGGGTGAGATTAAGAGGGTGTGTGAAATTGGGGGGGGTGGGTGGGTGTGAGATTGGGGCGGGGGTGAGATTAAGAGGGTGTGTGAGATTTGGGGGAGGGGTTTGAGATTAAGAGGGTGTGTGACTGGGGGATGAGATTGAGAGGGTGTGTGAAATTGGAGGGGAGATTAAGGGGGAGGGGGAGATTGGAGGGGGGGAGTTGTGAGATTAAGAGGGTGTGTGATTGGGGGGGTGAGATTAAGAGGGTGTGTGATTGGGGGGGTGAGATTAAGAGGGTGTGTTAGATTGGGGGGGGGGGGAGGTGTGTGTGATTGGGGGGAGGAGAGTGAGAGGTTGTGTGAGATTGGGGGGGGGGGGGAGATTAAGGAGGTGGGTGAGATGGGGGGGGGGGATGTTGAGATTGAGGGTGTGTGAGATTTGGTGGGGGGGGTGAGATTTGGTGGGGGGGGTGAGATTTGGTGGGGGGGGTGAGATTTGGTGGGGGGGGGTGAGACGTGGGGGGAGGGGGATGAGATGCTTGGGGGAGGGACGAGAAGTGTGAGATGCTGGGGGGAGGGGGTGAGATGTGGGGGGAGGGATGAGGGGGTGAGGTGCGGGGGGAAGGGGTGAGGTGCGGGGGGAGGGACGAGGGGGTGAGATGCGGGGGGAGGGACGAGGGGGTGAGATGCGGGGGGGAGGGACGAGGGGGTGAGATGCGGGGGGGAGGGACGAGGGGGTGAGATGCGAGGGGGGAGGGACGAGGGGGTGAGATGCGGGGGGGAGGGACGAGGGGGTGAGATGCTGGGGGGAGGGACAAGGGGTGTGAGATGCTGGGGGGAGGGGGTGAGATGCGGGGGGAGGGATGAGGGGGTGAGATGTGGGGGGGAAGGGACGAGGGGGGTGAGATGCTGGGGGGAGGGGTGTGAGATGCTGGGGGGAGAGACTAGGGGTGTGAGATGCTGGGGGGAGGGGTGTGAGATGCGGGGGGAGGGATGAGGGGGTGAGATGCGGGGGGAGGGATGAGGGGGTGAGGTGCAGGGGTGAAATGTGGGGGGAGGGATGAGGGGGTGAGATGCGGGGGGAGGGGGGGTTGAGATGCTGGGGGAGGGGTGAGATCTGATCCTCTTCTCTGTCTTACAGCTGGAGAGATGTTGGCCGTCGCTGAGCAGTTCCTGGAGCAGCAGATGCACCCGACTGTGGTGATCAGCGCCTACCGCAAGGCCCTGGATGACATGATCAGCACTCTGAAGGAGTTCAGGTGCCCCGATGGAACACATTGATATGAGGGGCTCCTCCTGCTTGTGGCTCCTCCTATAGCGTTTATAAATGGCGGTATAGAGACTGGGATTGTTTTTTTTTTCTTTCTATACTAGTAATGGCGGCGATCAGCGACTTGTAGTGGGACTGCGGCGAGCATTCTGACACTGGGGGGGGGGACTGATTTAGTGTCACTGACATCCCCAGTGACACCACTACAGTGATCGGTGGTAATAAAAAGCTCTGTCACTAGGAAGGGACCAATAAAACAAACCTGGCAAGGCAGGAGGAGCAGGTGGGGGAGGGGACAATGCATCGCCCAATGGGCTTGTATATATGTTTATCCCAGATGTATGAACCTATCGGAATACTTTTCACAGAGACCGGTTACCTTTCCCCATTATATGTAAATCAAAAAAAAAAATGTTCCCTCCATGCCTTGCTCATGCTTTGTCCCCGCCCCCCCTCAGCACCCCTGTGGACACGAGCGACCGAGAGCTGATGCTGAAGATCATCAACAGCGCCATAAACACCAAGGCCATCAAACGCTGGGCGGACATGGCCTGCAACATCGCTCTGGACGCCGTCAAGACCGTAGAGCTGGAGGAGAACGGGCGCAAGGAGATCGACATCAAGAAGTACGCCAAGGTGGAGAAGGTCAGTGCCGAGCGGGGAGATTGATTGACAGAACCTGGCGGTACTAGAGAAGGCTGTGATTGGTTGTGCCGCTTAACGGTGGATAATCATTGGTTGATTCTTCATGGCTTTTCCGCGGCGAACTGCCATTCGCTACGGAGCACGGGAGGAGAGGCTCGGTTAGAACGAACAGGCTGCATGTCATCCCAGCTCTGTGACCACATGGTGTTCCTTACTCCATGGGTGTCAAACTGGCGGCCCTCCAGCCGTTGCCAAACTACAAGTCCCATGAGGCATTGCAGGATTGACTGTTACAAGCATGACTTCCCAAAGGCAGAGGCATGATGGGACTTGTAGTTTCGCCACACCCGGAGGGCCGCCAGTTTGACCCCCCTGCCTTACTCCGTCCCTCCAGCCTTGGAAAGGCTCGGGGGATGTGATCCCAGTGCTGGAAGGATGTGAAGATCTGTATATAGGGGGTGAAAAAAAAAATAAAAACCTCACGAGTGACACCCATATCTCTGCCTTTTATAGGTATAGTTGATATTTGGCGATAATTAAAGGGTTAGTTCACCTTTACCAAAAAAACTGCCTGTGCAGGGAGGAGCAGTGGCGCCCCTAGGTGGGTGCGGGGGGTGTGCGCTGCACCAGGTGACACCTATCGCATGGGGTGACACCAAAAAGTTTTAAAGCAAGCCGACAATCCTCGAAAAATGGATCGGATCTGCGGTATCACGTGGTGTCACCTGTCCAGAGGTGGGCGGTCCCTGTCGTGCACATACACACAGCCTTGGCTCTTCCCCTCGCTGTGTCCCCGTCGCTCCCCCCCCCCCCCCCCCCCCGGACTGGTGTCAGTTAACCCCGTATAGGTTGCAAGCCAACGATTCCCGCAAGATGGATCGGATCTGCGGTAACACATGGTGTCACCCCTTCAGAGGTGGGCGGTCCCTGTCGTGCACACACAGCCCTGGCTCTTCCCCTCCCTGTGTCCCCGTCGCACCCCATCCCCCCCCCCCGGGCCGGTGTTGCCAGATCAGTTAACCCCGTATAGGTTGCAAGCCGAGGGATCGGATCTGCGGATTGGGGAGCATATTGGATCGGACTATCGGTGTCATCGGACTGTTGGTGTCACCGCACTGGGTGACACCAACCCTAGGGACGCCCCTGGGGAGGAGTCTAGATAAAAAGCTGTGCAGCTGTAAATGAAGTTGGAAGATGCCCTTGCTGTAGGCATAGGCCAGGGGTGGGCAACTGTGGCCCTCCAGCTGTTGAACTACAAGTCCCACGAGGAATTGCAAAACTGACAGTTACAAGCATGACTCTCAAAGGCAGAGGAATGATGGGACTTGTAGTTCACCAACAGCTGAAGGGCCACAGTTGCCCACCCCTGGCATAGGCCATTTTATCTACCTCCTGGTGCCTGGCCGAAAAACACCCAGAGATGGCTTCGTCCTGCCTTGTTGCTAGGCTGTTGCTAAGAGACTCCCAGCTGCTACTGCTCACTCACACCATCACAGGAACGAGCTCCTAAACCCCGCCGCGCATGTGTGGTCCACCATCTCCTCCTTTTACAGCATTGCTAAGCTCAGAACAGGGAAGACCACACATGCCAGGGCGGGTTGAATCAGAAGGGAGTGTCCTAGCAACGTCCTAGCAACCAGTCAGGACAGGATGATGCCAGCTCTTGAGTTTTTCCGCCAGGCTGCAGGAGGTATGTAGGTGGCCTACACCTTTACCTAGGACAGGGGTAGGCAACCTGCGGCTCTCCAGCTGTTGCAGGACTACAAGTTCCATCATGCCTCTGCAAGTCATAGCTGTAACTGTCAGTTTTGTAATGTTGCAATGCCTCATGGGAAATGTTCCACAACGGCTAGAGAGCCACAGGTTGCCTACCCCTGGCCTAGGACATTTATGTAACGTTTGCTGTGCTGAGTGCGCACTCCCAACACAGTAACCGGCAGCTTTCTGATCATGTGACCGCTGTGACTGCCAATCACAGCGGTCACATGACTGGAACGCCTGCCTCCACCTCCCGGCTCTTAAAGGGGCGGTGGCGGGAAGGAGTCTTTTCACCTACAGGTTTCCCTCTACCTGCAGGGGCAGTTTTTTTGGTAAAGGTGAACTATCCCTTTAAGCCGGCTCTTCTGATTTTAGGATTCCGCGCCAACATTTCCTTCGCTCTCGTTTCTGTAGATTCCCGGCGGCATCATCGAAGAGTCCCAGGTTCTGCGCGGTGTCATGGTGAACAAAGACGTCACACACCCCAAGATGAAGCGGCTGATCAAGAACCCGCGGATCGTCCTCCTGGACTGTTCCCTGGAGTATAAGAAGGGAGAGAGCCAGGTGAGGGCGCCCCCAATGGCCGCTGGTAGTGTGCCGGCGAGGACGATCGTTTATTAACGTCGGCTTTTGTTGTCCTTTTCCGGCAGACGGAGATCGAGATCACCCGGGAGGAGGACTTCGCCCGAATCCTGCAGCTGGAGGAGGAGTACATCCAGCAGATCTGCGAAGATATCATCAGACTGAAGCCGGATGTGGTCATCACAGAGAAGGGGATCTCTGGTGAGGAGGGGGGAGGGGCTACACTTTTTATAATGACCGACCCGGGTGCCCCTCCTATTAATGGCGGAGCAGCGGAGAGGAGTCTACACTGGGCTGAACGGGGCAGTTGTTGTAAAGCTTGACTTCGGTCTTGCAGGGGCGTGCCCCGGCTCCTCCCGTTCGGTCTTGCAGGGGCGTGCCCCGGCTCCTCCCGTTCGGTCTTGCAGGGGCGTGCCCCGGCTCCTCCCGTTCGGTCTTGCAGGGGCGTGCCCCGGCTCCTCCCGTTCGGTCTTGCAGGGGCGTGCCCCGGCTCCTCCCGTTCGGTCTTGCAGGGGCGTGCCCCGGCTCCTCCCGTTCGGTCTTGCAGGGGCGTGCCCCGGCTCCTCCCGTTCGGTCTTGCAGGGGCGTGCCCCGGCTCCTCCCGTTCGGTCTTGCAGGGGCGTGCCCCGGCTCCTCCCGTTCGGTCTTGCAGGGGCGTGCCCCGGCTCCTCCCGTTCGGTCTTGCAGGGGCGTGCCCCGGCTCCTCCCGTTCGGTCTTGCAGGGGCGTGCCCCGGCTCCTCCCGTTCGGTCTTGCAGGGGCGTGCCCCGGCTCCTCCCGTTCGGTCTTGCAGGGGCGTGCCCCGGCTCCTCCCGTTCGGTCTTGCAGGGGCGTGCCCCGGCTCCTCCCGTTCGGTCTTGCAGGGGCGTGCCCCGGCTCCTCCCGTTCGGTCTTGCAGGGGCGTGCCCCGGCTCCTCCCGTTCGGTCTTGCAGGGGCGTGCCCCGGCTCCTCCCGTTCGGTCTTGCAGGGGCGTGCCCCGGCTCCTCCCGTTCGGTCTTGCAGGGGCGTGCCCCGGCTCCTCCCGTTCGGTCTTGCAGGGGCGTGCCCCGGCTCCTCCCGTTCGGTCTTGCAGGGGCGTGCCCCGGCTCCTCCCGTTCGGTCTTGCAGGGGCGTGCCCCGGCTCCTCCCGTTCGGTCTTGCAGGGGCGTGCCCCGGCTCCTCCCGTTCGGTCTTGCAGGGGCGTGCCCCGGCTCCTCCCGTTCGGTCTTGCAGGGGCGTGCCCCGGCTCCTCCCGTTCGGTCTTGCAGGGGCGTGCCCCGGCTCCTCCCGTTCGGTCTTGCAGGGGCGTGCCCCGGCTCCTCCCGTTCGGTCTTGCAGGGGCGTGCCCCGGCTCCTCCCGTTCGGTCTTGCAGGGGCGTGCCCCGGCTCCTCCCGTTCGGTCTTGCAGGGGCGTGCCCCGGCTCCTCCCGTTCGGTCTTGCAGGGGCGTGCCCCGGCTCCTCCCGTTCGGTCTTGCAGGGGGCGTGCCCCGGCTCCTCCCGTTCGGTCTTGCAGGGGCGTGCCCCGGCCCCTCCCGTTCGGTCTTGCAGGGGCGTGCCCCGGCCCCTCCCGTTCGGGCGTGCCCCGGCCCCTCCCGTTCGGGCGTGCCCCGGCCCCTCCCGTTCGGGCGTGCCCCGGCCCCTCCCGTTCGGGCGTGCCCCGGCCCCTCCCGTTCGGGCGTGCCCCGGCCCCTCCCGTTCGGGCTTGCCCCGGCCCCTCCCGTTCGTTCTGGCAGGGGCGTGCCCCGGCTCCTCCCCTTCGCACTTGCACGGGCATGTCCCCCCAACTCTGTGACCAGTGACTTTAAGTTTAGCTCCACCCCCATCCCCCCAAATACTGTGGCCTGATGACTTTTATTATTAGGGCGCTCTACCTGTTCATGGATCTGGCGGTTTCCTCGTCTTCAATCCGCGATCGGGTGCTGCCGCAGCCATCTAGTCTACGGGGAACCAGTAGCGACTTCACAGCCGTTTCCTACTGAGCATGTGCGAAGCGTGATGCTCTTTGTGAATGGGCTGCAGTCTTTTATGACCTGCAATGTGTCCGAGAGGGCTCGGGGGGGGGGGGGAAGTAGGGGACCAAATGTGGGAGGAGCTTACACGTTTGGGTGGAACTTTTCTTTAAAGTTGACTACATTTTTGTATTTCGGATTCTTTTTTCTATATCATTCTTATCTGCTTTCCTTCAGATCTCGCTCAGCATTATCTGGTCAAAGCAAACGTCACCGCCATCCGCAGAGTCCGCAAGACGGACAACAACAGGATAGCCAGGTACCTCCCGGGGAAAGGGATGCGGAAGCTGCCGCTCAGGTAATGGTTCCATACAGGTCAATGACGGCATTGTATTCTGCGCGCAGAGCCTGCGGAGCTCGCATCGCCAGCCGCACAGACGAGCTGCGGGAAGAGGACGTGGGGACGGGCGCCGGACTTTTCGAGATC